>NW_028243572.1:0-224329 GCF_964263255.1 Lissotriton vulgaris | reverse complement strand
ATGTGAACTGACGTTCAAAAATAAAACATTTGAAAACGGACCATTTTCCACATTTCTGAAGCATGACGTAATGGGGGGGTGTTATCTCTTTTGTCGAAAATCAGCCGTTTTTGCTCGAACATTAAATGCCTCCAAATGGTATTTAATTAACTTCCCGAGCCCCTGGAAGCATGAAAATCACTTTAAACATGCTAATTTTAGCTCTAACACTGATGATCCACCTACAAATGTGAACTGACGTTCAAAAATAAAACATTTGAAAATGGACCATTTTCCACATTTCTGAAGCATGACGTAATGGGGGGGTGTTATCTCTTTTGTCGAAAATCAGCCGTTTTTGCTCGAACATTAAATGCCTCCAAATGGTATTTAATTAACTTCCCGGGGTGAAGAAACCCTTTTTGAGAACTCAGAGTGAGTAAATTGGCCATTTTCATGCACTTTTAACCATTCCATAAATCTTGTGTTTTGGGCCCCTGGAAGCATGAAAATCACTTTAAACATGCTAATTTTAGCTCTAACACTGATGATTCACCTACAAATGTGAACTGACGTTCAAAAATAAAACATTTGAAAACGGACCATTTTCCACATTTCTGAAGCATGACGTAATGGGGGGGTGTTATCTCTTTTGTCGAAAATCAGCCGTTTTTGCTCGAACATTAAATGCCTCCAAATGGTATTTAATTAACTTCCCGAGCCCCTGGAAGCATGAAAATCACTTTAAACATGCTAATTTTAGCTCTAACACTGATGATCCACCTACAAATGTGAACTGACGTTCAAAAATAAAACATTTGAAAACGGACCATTTTCCACATTTCTGAAGCATGACGTAATGGGGGGGTGTTATCTCTTTTGTCGAAAATCAGCCATTTTTGCTCGAACATTAAATGCCTCCAAATGGTATTTATTTCACTTCCCGGGGTGAAGAAACCCTTTTTGAGAACTCAGAGTGACTAAATTGGCCATTTTCATGCACTTTTAACCATTCCATTAATCTTGTGTTTTGGGCCCCTGGAAGCTTGAAAATCACTTTAAACATGCTAATTTTAGCTCTAACACTGATGATCCACCTACAAATGTGAACTGACGTTCAAAAATAAAACATTTAAAAACGGACCATTTTCCACATTTCTGAAGCATGACGTAATGGGGGGGTGTTATCTCTTTTGTCGAAAATCAGCCGTTTTTGCTCGAACATTAAATGCCTCCAAATGGTATTTAATTAACTTCCCGAGCCCCTGGAAGCATGAAAATCACTTTAAACATGCTAATTTTAGCTCTAACACTGATGATCCACCTACAAATGTGAACTGAGGTTCAAAAATAAAACATTTGAAAACGGACCATTTTCCACATTTCTGAAGCATGACGTAATGGGGGGGTGTTATCTCTTTTGTCGAAAATCAGCCGTTTTTGCTCGAACATTAAATGCCTCCAAATGGTATTTATTTCACTTCCCGAGCCCCTGGAAGCATGAAAATCACTTTAAACATGCTAATTTTAGCTCTAACACTGATGATCCACCTACAAATGTGAACTGACGTTCAAAAATAAAACATTTGAAAACGGACCATTTTCCACATTTCTGAAGCATGACGTAATGGGGGGTGTTATCTCTTTTGTCGAAAATCAGCCGTTTTTGCTCGAACATTAAATGCCTCCAAATGGTATTTAATTAACTTCCCGAGCCCCTGGAAGCATGAAAATCACTTTAAACATGCTAATTTTAGCTCTAACACTGATGATCCACCTACAAATGTGAACTGACGTTCAAAAATAAAACATTTGAAAACGGACCATTTTCCACATTTCTGAAGCATGACGTAATGGGGGGGTGTTATCTCTTTTGTCGAAAATCAGCCGTTTTTGCTCGAACATTAAATGCCTCCAAATGGTATTTAATTAACTTCCCGGGGTGAAGAAACCCTTTTTGAGAACTCAGAGTGAGTAAATTGGCCATTTTCATGCACTTTTAACCATTCCATAAATCTTGTGTTTTGGGCCCCTGGAAGCATGAAAATCACTTTAAACATGCTAATTTTAGCTCTAACACTGATGATCCACCTACAAATGTGAACTGACGTTCAAAAATAAAACATTTGAAAACGGACCATTTTCCACATTTCTGAAGCATGACGTAATGGGGGGGTGTTATCTCTTTTGTCGAAAATCAGCCGTTTTTGCTCGAACATTAAATGCCTCCAAATGGTATTTAATTAACTTCCCGAGCCCCTGGAAGCATGAAAATCACTTTAAACATGCTAATTTTAGCTCTAACACTGATGATCCACCTACAAATGTGAACTGACGTTCAAAAATAAAACATTTGAAAACGGACCATTTTCCACATTTCTGAAGCATGACGTAATGGGGGGGTGTTATCTCTTTTGTCGAAAATCAGCCGTTTTTGCTCGAACATTAAATGCCTCCAAATGGTATTTAATTAACTTCCCGAGCCCCTGGAAGCATGAAAATCACTTTAAACATGCTAATTTTAGCTCTAACACTGATGATCCACCTACAAATGTGAACTGACGTTCAAAAATAAAACATTTGAAAACGGACCATTTTCCACATTTCTGAAGCATGACGTAATGGGGGGGTGTTATCTCTTTTGTCGAAAATCAGCCATTTTTGCTCGAACATTAAATGCCTCCAAATGGTATTTATTTCACTTCCCGGGGTGAAGAAACCCTTTTTGAGAACTCAGAGTGAGTAAATTGGCCATTTTCATGCACTTTTAACCATTCCATTAATCTTGTGTTTTGGGCCCCTGGAAGCTTGAAAATCACTTTAAACATGCTAATTTTAGCTCTAACACTGATGATCCACCTACAAATGTGAACTGACGTTCAAAAATAAAACATTTGAAAACGGACCATTTTCCACATTTCTGAAGCATGACGTAATGGGGGGGTGTTATCTCTTTTGTCGAAAATCAGCCGTTTTTGCTCGAACATTAAATGCCTCCAAATGGTATTTAATTAACTTCCCGAGCCCCTGGAAGCATGAAAATCACTTTAAACATGCTAATTTTAGCTCTAACACTGATGATCCACCTACAAATGTGAACTGAGGTTCAAAAATAAAACATTTGAAAACGGACCATTTTCCACATTTCTGAAGCATGACGTAATGGGGGGGTGTTATCTCTTTTGTCGAAAATCAGCCGTTTTTGCTCGAACATTAAATGCCTCCAAATGGTATTTATTTCACTTCCCGAGCCCCTGGAAGCATGAAAATCACTTTAAACATGCTAATTTTAGCTCTAACACTGATGATCCACCTACAAATGTGAACTGACGTTCAAAAATAAAACATTTGAAAACGGACCATTTTCCACATTTCTGAAGCATGACGTAATGGGGGGTGTTATCTCTTTTGTCGAAAATCAGCCGTTTTTGCTCGAACATTAAATGCCTCCAAATGGTATTTAATTAACTTCCCGAGCCCCTGGAAGCATGAAAATCACTTTAAACATGCTAATTTTAGCTCTAACACTGATGATCCACCTACAAATGTGAACTGACGTTCAAAAATAAAACATTTGAAAACGGACCATTTTCCACATTTCTGAAGCATGACGTAATGGGGGGGTGTTATCTCTTTTGTCGAAAATCAGCCGTTTTTGCTCGAACATTAAATGCCTCCAAATGGTATTTAATTAACTTCCCGGGGTGAAGAAACCCTTTTTGAGAACTCAGAGTGAGTAAATTGGCCATTTTCATGCACTTTTAACCATTCCATAAATCTTGTGTTTTGGGCCCCTGGAAGCATGAAAATCACTTTAAACATGCTAATTTTAGCTCTAACACTGATGATCCACCTACAAATGTGAACTGACGTTCAAAAATAAAACATTTGAAAACGGACCATTTTCCACATTTCTGAAGCATGACGTAATGGGGGGGTGTTATCTCTTTTGTCGAAAATCAGCCGTTTTTGCTCGAACATTAAATGCCTCCAAATGGTATTTAATTAACTTCCCGAGCCCCTGGAAGCATGAAAATCACTTTAAACATGCTAATTTTAGCTCTAACACTGATGATCCACCTACAAATGTGAACTGACGTTCAAAAATAAAACATTTGAAAACGGACCATTTTCCACATTTCTGAAGCATGACGTAATGGGGGGGTGTTATCTCTTTTGTCGAAAATCAGCCGTTTTTGCTCGAACATTAAATGCCTCCAAATGGTATTTAATTAACTTCCCGAGCCCTGGAAGCATGAAAATCACTTTAAACATGCTAATTTTAGCTCTAACACTGATGATCCACCTACAAATGTGAACTGACGTTCAAAAATAAAACATTTGAAAACGGACCATTTTCCACATTTCTGAAGCATGACGTAATGGGGGGGTGTTATCTCTTTTGTCGAAAATCAGCCGTTTTTGCTCGAACATTAAATGCCTCCAAATGGTATTTATTTCACTTCCCGAGCCCCTGGAAGCATGAAAATCACTTTAAACATGCTAATTTTAGCTCTAACACTGATGATCCACCTACAAATGTGAACTGACGTTCAAAAATAAAACATTTGAAAACGGACCATTTTCCACATTTCTGAAGCATGACGTAATGGGGGGTGTTATCTCTTTTGTCGAAAATCAGCCGTTTTGCTCGAACATTAAATGCCTCCAAATGGTATTTAATTAACTTCCCGAGCCCCTGGAAGCATGAAAATCACTTTAAACATGCTAATTTTAGCTCTAACACTGATGATCCACCTACAAATGTGAACTGACGTTCAAAAATAAAACATTTGAAAACGGACCATTTTCCACATTTCTGAAGCATGACGTAATGGGGGGGTGTTATCTCTTTTGTCGAAAATCAGCCGTTTTTGCTCGAACATTAAATGCCTCCAAATGGTATTTAATTAACTTCCCGGGGTGAAGAAACCCTTTTTGAGAACTCAGAGTGAGTAAATTGGCCATTTTCATGCACTTTTAACCATTCCATAAATCTTGTGTTTTGGGCCCCTGGAAGCATGAAAATCACTTTAAACATGCTAATTTTAGCTCTAACACTGATGATCCACCTACAAATGTGAACTGACGTTCAAAAATAAAACATTTGAAAACGGACCATTTTCCACATTTCTGAAGCATGACGTAATGGGGGGTGTTATCTCTTTTGTCGAAAATCAGCCGTTTTTGCTCGAACATTAAATGCCTCCAAATGGTATTTAATTAACTTCCCGAGCCCCTGGAAGCATGAAAATCACTTTAAACATGCTAATTTTAGCTCTAACACTGATGATCCACCTACAAATGTGAACTGACGTTCAAAAATAAAACATTTGAAAACGGACCATTTTCCACATTTCTGAAGCATGACGTAATGGGGGGTGTTATCTCTTTTGTCGAAAATCAGCCGTTTTTGCTCGAACATTAAATGCCTCCAAATGGTATTTAATTAACTTCCCGAGCCCCTGGAAGCATGAAAATCACTTTAAACATGCTAATTTTAGCTCTAACACTGATGATCCACCTACAAATGTGAACTGACGTTCAAAAATAAAACATTTGAAAACGGACCATTTTCCACATTTCTGAAGCATGACGTAATGGGGGGGTGTTATCTCTTTTGTCGAAAATCAGCCGTTTTTGCTCGAACATTAAATGCCTCCAAATGGTATTTAATTAACTTCCCGGGGTGAAGAAACCCTTTTTGAGAACTCAGAGTGAGTAAATTGGCCATTGTCATGCACTTTAACCATTCCATAAATCTTGTGTTTTGGGCCCCTGGAAGCATGAAAATCACTTTAAACATGCTAATTTTAGCTCTAACACTGATGATCCACCTACAAATGTGAACTGACGTTCAAAAATAAAACATTTGAAAACGGACCATTTTCCACATTTCTGAAGCATGACGTAATGGGGGGGTGTTATCTCTTTTGTCGAAAATCAGCCGTTTTTGCTCGAACATTAAATGCCTCCAAATGGTATTTATTTCACTTCCCGGGGTGAAGAAACCCTTTTTGAGAACTCAGAGTGAGTAAATTGGCCATTTTCATGCACTTTTAACCATTCCATTAATCTTGTGTTTTGGGCCCCTGGAAGCATGAAAATCACTTTAAACATGCTAATTTTAGCTCTAACACTGATGATCCACCTACAAATGTGAACTGACGTTCAAAAATAAAACATTTGAAAACGGACCATTTTCCACATTTCTGAAGCATGACGTAATGGGGGGGGTGTTATCTCTTTTGTCGAAAATCAGCCGTTTTTGCTCGAACATTAAATGCCTCCAAATGGTATTTAATTAACTTCCCGAGCCCCTGGAAGCATGAAAATCACTTTAAACATGCTAATTTTAGCTCTAACACTGATGATCCACCTACAAAAGTGAACTGACGTTCAAAAATAAAACATTTGAAAACGGACCATTTTCCACATTTCTGAAGCATGACGTAATGGGGGGGTGTTATCTCTTTTGTCGAAAATCAGCCGTTTTTGCTCGAACATTAAATGCCTCCAAATGGTATTTAATTAACTTCCCGGGGTGAAGAAACCCTTTTTGAGAACTCAGAGTGAGTAAATTGGCCATTTTCATGCACTTTTAACCATTCCATAAATCTTGTGTTTTGGGCCCCTGGAAGCATGAAAATCACTTTAAACATGCAAATTTTAGCTCTAACACTGATGATCCACCTACAAATGTGAACTGACGTTCAAAAATAAAACATTTGAAAACGGACCATT
Source organism: Lissotriton vulgaris (assembly GCF_964263255.1). Taxonomy (NCBI): domain Eukaryota; kingdom Metazoa; phylum Chordata; class Amphibia; order Caudata; family Salamandridae; genus Lissotriton; species Lissotriton vulgaris. The sequence continues at coordinate 217,606 of NW_028243572.1, read as the reverse complement.
TTCCACATTTCTGAAGCATGATGTAATGGGGTGGTGTTATCTCTTTTGTCGAAAATCAGCCGTTTTTGCTCGAACATTAAATGCCTCCAAATGGTATTTAATTAACTTCCCGAGCCCCTGGAAGCATGAAAATCACTTTAAACATGCTAATTTTAGCTCTAACACTGATGATCCACCTACAAATGTGAACTGACGTTCAAAAATAAAACATTTGAAAACGGACCATTTTCCACATTTCTGAAGCATGACGTAATGGGGGGGTGTTATCTCTTTTGTCGAAAATCAGCCGTTTTTGCTCGAACATTAAATGCCTCCAAATGGTATTTATTTCACTTCCCGAGCCCCTGGAAGCATGAAAATCACTTTAAACATGCTAATTTTAGCTCTAACACTGATGATCCACCTACAAATGTGAACTGACGTTCAAAAATAAAACATTTGAAAACGGACCATTTTCCACATTTCTGAAGCATGACGTAATGGGGGGGTGTTATCTCTTTTGTCGAAAATCAGCCGTTTTTGCTCGAACATTAAATGCCTCCAAATGGTATTTAATTAACTTCCCGAGCCCCTGGAAGCATGAAAATCACTTTAAACATGCTAATTTTAGCTCTAACACTGATGATCCACCTACAAATGTGAACTGACGTTCAAAAATAAAACATTTGAAAATGGACCATTTTCCACATTTCTGAAGCATGACGTAATGGGGGGGTGTTATCTCTTTTGTCGAAAATCAGCCGTTTTTGCTCGAACATTAAATGCCTCCAAATGGTATTTAATTAACTTCCCGGGGTGAAGAAACCCTTTTTGAGAACTCAGAGTGAGTAAATTGGCCATTTTCATGCACTTTTAACCATTCCATAAATCTTGTGTTTTGGGCCCCTGGAAGCATGAAAATCACTTTAAACATGCTAATTTTAGCTCTAACACTGATGATTCACCTACAAATGTGAACTGACGTTCAAAAATAAAACATTTGAAAACGGACCATTTTCCACATTTCTGAAGCATGACGTAATGGGGGGGTGTTATCTCTTTTGTCGAAAATCAGCCGTTTTTGCTCGAACATTAAATGCCTCCAAATGGTATTTAATTAACTTCCCGAGCCCCTGGAAGCATGAAAATCACTTTAAACATGCTAATTTTAGCTCTAACACTGATGATCCACCTACAAATGTGAACTGACGTTCAAAAATAAAACATTTGAAAACGGACCATTTTCCACATTTCTGAAGCATGACGTAATGGGGGGGTGTTATCTCTTTTGTCGAAAATCAGCCATTTTTGCTCGAACATTAAATGCCTCCAAATGGTATTTATTTCACTTCCCGGGGTGAAGAAACCCTTTTTGAGAACTCAGAGTGACTAAATTGGCCATTTTCATGCACTTTTAACCATTCCATTAATCTTGTGTTTTGGGCCCCTGGAAGCTTGAAAATCACTTTAAACATGCTAATTTTAGCTCTAACACTGATGATCCACCTACAAATGTGAACTGACGTTCAAAAATAAAACATTTAAAAACGGACCATTTTCCACATTTCTGAAGCATGACGTAATGGGGGGGTGTTATCTCTTTTGTCGAAAATCAGCCGTTTTTGCTCGAACATTAAATGCCTCCAAATGGTATTTAATTAACTTCCCGAGCCCCTGGAAGCATGAAAATCACTTTAAACATGCTAATTTTAGCTCTAACACTGATGATCCACCTACAAATGTGAACTGAGGTTCAAAAATAAAACATTTGAAAACGGACCATTTTCCACATTTCTGAAGCATGACGTAATGGGGGGGTGTTATCTCTTTTGTCGAAAATCAGCCGTTTTTGCTCGAACATTAAATGCCTCCAAATGGTATTTATTTCACTTCCCGAGCCCCTGGAAGCATGAAAATCACTTTAAACATGCTAATTTTAGCTCTAACACTGATGATCCACCTACAAATGTGAACTGACGTTCAAAAATAAAACATTTGAAAACGGACCATTTTCCACATTTCTGAAGCATGACGTAATGGGGGGTGTTATCTCTTTTGTCGAAAATCAGCCGTTTTTGCTCGAACATTAAATGCCTCCAAATGGTATTTAATTAACTTCCCGAGCCCCTGGAAGCATGAAAATCACTTTAAACATGCTAATTTTAGCTCTAACACTGATGATCCACCTACAAATGTGAACTGACGTTCAAAAATAAAACATTTGAAAACGGACCATTTTCCACATTTCTGAAGCATGACGTAATGGGGGGGTGTTATCTCTTTTGTCGAAAATCAGCCGTTTTTGCTCGAACATTAAATGCCTCCAAATGGTATTTAATTAACTTCCCGGGGTGAAGAAACCCTTTTTGAGAACTCAGAGTGAGTAAATTGGCCATTTTCATGCACTTTTAACCATTCCATAAATCTTGTGTTTTGGGCCCCTGGAAGCATGAAAATCACTTTAAACATGCTAATTTTAGCTCTAACACTGATGATCCACCTACAAATGTGAACTGACGTTCAAAAATAAAACATTTGAAAACGGACCATTTTCCACATTTCTGAAGCATGACGTAATGGGGGGGTGTTATCTCTTTTGTCGAAAATCAGCCGTTTTTGCTCGAACATTAAATGCCTCCAAATGGTATTTAATTAACTTCCCGAGCCCCTGGAAGCATGAAAATCACTTTAAACATGCTAATTTTAGCTCTAACACTGATGATCCACCTACAAATGTGAACTGACGTTCAAAAATAAAACATTTGAAAACGGACCATTTTCCACATTTCTGAAGCATGACGTAATGGGGGGGTGTTATCTCTTTTGTCGAAAATCAGCCGTTTTTGCTCGAACATTAAATGCCTCCAAATGGTATTTAATTAACTTCCCGAGCCCCTGGAAGCATGAAAATCACTTTAAACATGCTAATTTTAGCTCTAACACTGATGATCCACCTACAAATGTGAACTGACGTTCAAAAATAAAACATTTGAAAACGGACCATTTTCCACATTTCTGAAGCATGACGTAATGGGGGGGTGTTATCTCTTTTGTCGAAAATCAGCCATTTTTGCTCGAACATTAAATGCCTCCAAATGGTATTTATTTCACTTCCCGGGGTGAAGAAACCCTTTTTGAGAACTCAGAGTGAGTAAATTGGCCATTTTCATGCACTTTTAACCATTCCATTAATCTTGTGTTTTGGGCCCCTGGAAGCTTGAAAATCACTTTAAACATGCTAATTTTAGCTCTAACACTGATGATCCACCTACAAATGTGAACTGACGTTCAAAAATAAAACATTTGAAAACGGACCATTTTCCACATTTCTGAAGCATGACGTAATGGGGGGGTGTTATCTCTTTTGTCGAAAATCAGCCGTTTTTGCTCGAACATTAAATGCCTCCAAATGGTATTTAATTAACTTCCCGAGCCCCTGGAAGCATGAAAATCACTTTAAACATGCTAATTTTAGCTCTAACACTGATGATCCACCTACAAATGTGAACTGAGGTTCAAAAATAAAACATTTGAAAACGGACCATTTTCCACATTTCTGAAGCATGACGTAATGGGGGGGTGTTATCTCTTTTGTCGAAAATCAGCCGTTTTTGCTCGAACATTAAATGCCTCCAAATGGTATTTATTTCACTTCCCGAGCCCCTGGAAGCATGAAAATCACTTTAAACATGCTAATTTTAGCTCTAACACTGATGATCCACCTACAAATGTGAACTGACGTTCAAAAATAAAACATTTGAAAACGGACCATTTTCCACATTTCTGAAGCATGACGTAATGGGGGGTGTTATCTCTTTTGTCGAAAATCAGCCGTTTTTGCTCGAACATTAAATGCCTCCAAATGGTATTTAATTAACTTCCCGAGCCCCTGGAAGCATGAAAATCACTTTAAACATGCTAATTTTAGCTCTAACACTGATGATCCACCTACAAATGTGAACTGACGTTCAAAAATAAAACATTTGAAAACGGACCATTTTCCACATTTCTGAAGCATGACGTAATGGGGGGGTGTTATCTCTTTTGTCGAAAATCAGCCGTTTTTGCTCGAACATTAAATGCCTCCAAATGGTATTTAATTAACTTCCCGGGGTGAAGAAACCCTTTTTGAGAACTCAGAGTGAGTAAATTGGCCATTTTCATGCACTTTTAACCATTCCATAAATCTTGTGTTTTGGGCCCCTGGAAGCATGAAAATCACTTTAAACATGCTAATTTTAGCTCTAACACTGATGATCCACCTACAAATGTGAACTGACGTTCAAAAATAAAACATTTGAAAACGGACCATTTTCCACATTTCTGAAGCATGACGTAATGGGGGGGTGTTATCTCTTTTGTCGAAAATCAGCCGTTTTTGCTCGAACATTAAATGCCTCCAAATGGTATTTAATTAACTTCCCGAGCCCCTGGAAGCATGAAAATCACTTTAAACATGCTAATTTTAGCTCTAACACTGATGATCCACCTACAAATGTGAACTGACGTTCAAAAATAAAACATTTGAAAACGGACCATTTTCCACATTTCTGAAGCATGACGTAATGGGGGGGTGTTATCTCTTTTGTCGAAAATCAGCCGTTTTTGCTCGAACATTAAATGCCTCCAAATGGTATTTAATTAACTTCCCGAGCCCCTGGAAGCATGAAAATCACTTTAAACATGCTAATTTTAGCTCTAACACTGATGATCCACCTACAAATGTGAACTGAGGTTCAAAAATAAAACATTTGAAAACGGACCATTTTCCACATTTCTGAAGCATGACGTAATGGGGGGGTGTTATCTCTTTTGTCGAAAATCAGCCGTTTTTGCTCGAACATTAAATGCCTCCAAATGGTATTTATTTCACTTCCCGAGCCCCTGGAAGCATGAAAATCACTTTAAACATGCTAATTTTAGCTCTAACACTGATGATCCACCTACAAATGTGAACTGACGTTCAAAAATAAAACATTTGAAAACGGACCATTTTCCACATTTCTGAAGCATGACGTAATGGGGGGTGTTATCTCTTTTGTCGAAAATCAGCCGTTTTTGCTCGAACATTAAATGCCTCCAAATGGTATTTAATTAACTTCCCGAGCCCCTGGAAGCATGAAAATCACTTTAAACATGCTAATTTTAGCTCTAACACTGATGATCCACCTACAAATGTGAACTGACGTTCAAAAATAAAACATTTGAAAACGGACCATTTTCCACATTTCTGAAGCATGACGTAATGGGGGGGTGTTATCTCTTTTGTCGAAAATCAGCCGTTTTTGCTCGAACATTAAATGCCTCCAAATGGTATTTAATTAACTTCCCGGGGTGAAGAAACCCTTTTTGAGAACTCAGAGTGAGTAAATTGGCCATTTTCATGCACTTTTAACCATTCCATAAATCTTGTGTTTTGGGCCCCTGGAAGCATGAAAATCACTTTAAACATGCTAATTTTAGCTCTAACACTGATGATCCACCTACAAATGTGAACTGACGTTCAAAAATAAAACATTTGAAAACGGACCATTTTCCACATTTCTGAAGCATGACGTAATGGGGGGGTGTTATCTCTTTTGTCGAAAATCAGCCGTTTTTGCTCGAACATTAAATGCCTCCAAATGGTATTTAATTAACTTCCCGAGCCCCTGGAAGCATGAAAATCACTTTAAACATGCTAATTTTAGCTCTAACACTGATGATCCACCTACAAATGTGAACTGACGTTCAAAAATAAAACATTTGAAAACGGACCATTTTCCACATTTCTGAAGCATGACGTAATGGGGGGGTGTTATCTCTTTTGTCGAAAATCAGCCGTTTTTGCTCGAACATTAAATGCCTCCAAATGGTATTTAATTAACTTCCCGAGCCCCTGGAAGCATGAAAATCACTTTAAACATGCTAATTTTAGCTCTAACACTGATGATCCACCTACAAATGTGAACTGACGTTCAAAAATAAAACATTTGAAAACGGACCATTTTCCACATTTCTGAAGCATGACGTAATGGGGGGGTGTTATCTCTTTTGTCGAAAATCAGCCGTTTTTGCTCGAACATTAAATGCCTCCAAATGGTATTTATTTCACTTCCCGAGCCCCTGGAAGCATGAAAATCACTTTAAACATGCTAATTTTAGCTCTAACACTGATGATCCACCTACAAATGTGAACTGACGTTCAAAAATAAAACATTTGAAAACGGACCATTTTCCACATTTCTGAAGCATGACGTAATGGGGGGTGTTATCTCTTTTGTCGAAAATCAGCCGTTTTGCTCGAACATTAAATGCCTCCAAATGGTATTTAATTAACTTCCCGAGCCCCTGGAAGCATGAAAATCACTTTAAACATGCTAATTTTAGCTCTAACACTGATGATCCACCTACAAATGTGAACTGACGTTCAAAAATAAAACATTTGAAAACGGACCATTTTCCACATTTCTGAAGCATGACGTAATGGGGGGGTGTTATCTCTTTTGTCGAAAATCAGCCGTTTTTGCTCGAACATTAAATGCCTCCAAATGGTATTTAATTAACTTCCCGGGGTGAAGAAACCCTTTTTGAGAACTCAGAGTGAGTAAATTGGCCATTTTCATGCACTTTTAACCATTCCATAAATCTTGTGTTTTGGGCCCCTGGAAGCATGAAAATCACTTTAAACATGCTAATTTTAGCTCTAACACTGATGATCCACCTACAAATGTGAACTGACGTTCAAAAATAAAACATTTGAAAACGGACCATTTTCCACATTTCTGAAGCATGACGTAATGGGGGGGTGTTATCTCTTTTGTCGAAAATCAGCCGTTTTTGCTCGAACATTAAATGCCTCCAAATGGTATTTAATTAACTTCCCGAGCCCCTGGAAGCATGAAAATCACTTTAAACATGCTAATTTTAGCTCTAACACTGATGATCCACCTACAAATGTGAACTGACGTTCAAAAATAAAACATTTGAAAACGGACCATTTTCCACATTTCTGAAGCATGACGTAATGGGGGGGTGTTATCTCTTTTGTCGAAAATCAGCCGTTTTTGCTCGAACATTAAATGCCTCCAAATGGTATTTAATTAACTTCCCGAGCCCCTGGAAGCATGAAAATCACTTTAAACATGCTAATTTTAGCTCTAACACTGATGATCCACCTACAAATGTGAACTGACGTTCAAAAATAAAACATTTGAAAACGGACCATTTTCCACATTTCTGAAGCATGACGTAATGGGGGGGTGTTATCTCTTTTGTCGAAAATCAGCCATTTTTGCTCGAACATTAAATGCCTCCAAATGGTATTTATTTCACTTCCCGGGGTGAAGAAACCCTTTTTGAGAACTCAGAGTGAGTAAATTGGCCATTTTCATGCACTTTTAACCATTCCATTAATCTTGTGTTTTGGGCCCCTGGAAGCTTGAAAATCACTTTAAACATGCTAATTTTAGCTCTAACACTGATGATCCACCTACAAATGTGAACTGACGTTCAAAAATAAAACATTTGAAAACGGACCATTTTCCACATTTCTGAAGCATGACGTAATGGGGGGGTGTTATCTCTTTTGTCGAAAATCAGCCGTTTTTGCTCGAACATTAAATGCCTCCAAATGGTATTTAATTAACTTCCCGAGCCCCTGGAAGCATGAAAATCACTTTAAACATGCTAATTTTAGCTCTAACACAGATGATCCACCTACAAATGTGAACTGAGGTTCAAAAATAAAACATTTGAAAACGGACCATTTTCCACATTTCTGAAGCATGACGTAATGGGGGGGTGTTATCTCTTTTGTCGAAAATCAGCCGTTTTTGCTCGAACATTAAATGCCTCCAAATGGTATTTATTTCACTTCCCGAGCCCCTGGAAGCATGAAAATCACTTTAAACATGCTAATTTTAGCTCTAACACTGATGATCCACCTACAAATGTGAACTGACGTTCAAAAATAAAACATTTGAAAACGGACCATTTTCCACATTTCTGAAGCATGACGTAATGGGGGGTGTTATCTCTTTTGTCGAAAATCAGCCGTTTTTGCTCGAACATTAAATGCCTCCAAATGGTATTTAATTAACTTCCCGAGCCCCTGGAAGCATGAAAATCACTTTAAACATGCTAATTTTAGCTCTAACACTGATGATCCACCTACAAATGTGAACTGACGTTCAAAAATAAAACATTTGAAAACGGACCATTTTCCACATTTCTGAAGCATGACGTAATGGGGGGGTGTTATCTCTTTTGTCGAAAATCAGCCGTTTTTGCTCGAACATTAAATGCCTCCAAATGGTATTTAATTAACTTCCCGGGGTGAAGAAACCCTTTTTGAGAACTCGGAGTGAGTAAATTGGCCATTTTCATGCACTTTTAACCATTCCATAAATCTTGTGTTTTGGGCCCCTGGAAGCATGAAAATCACTTTAAACATGCTAATTTTAGCTCTAACACTGATGATCCACCTACAAATGTGAACTGACGTTCAAAAATAAAACATTTGAAAACGGACCATTTTCCACATTTCTGAAGCATGACGTAATGGGGGGGTGTTATCTCTTTTGTCGAAAATCAGCCGTTTTTGCTCGAACATTAAATGCCTCCAAATGGTATTTATTTAACTTCCCGAGCCCCTGGAAGCATGAAAATCACTTTAAACATGCTAATTTTAGCTCTAACACTGATGATCCACCTACAAATGTGAACTGACGTTCAAAAATAAAACATTTGAAAACGGACCATTTTCCACATTTCTGAAGCATGACGTAATGGGGGGGTGTTATCTCTTTTGTCGAAAATCAGCCGTTTTTGCTCGAACATTAAATGCCTCCAAATGGTATTTAATTAACTTCCCGAGCCCCTGGAAGCATGAAAATCACTTTAAACATGCTAATTTTAGCTCTAACACTGATGATCCACCTACAAATGTGAACTGACGTTCAAAAATAAAACATTTGAAAACGGACCATTTTCCACATTTCTGAAGCATGACGTAATGGGGGGGTGTTATCTCTTTTGTCGAAAATCAGCCGTTTTTGCTCGAACATTAAATGCCTCCAAATGGTATTTAATTAACTTCCCGAGCCCCTGGAAGCATGAAAATCACTTTAAACATGCTAATTTTAGCTCTAACACTGATGATCCACCTACAAATGTGAACTGACGTTCAAAAATAAAACATTTGAAAACGGACCATTTTCCACATTTCTGAAGCATGACGTAATGGGGGGGTGTTATCTCTTTTGTCGAAAATCAGCCGTTTTTGCTCGAACATTAAATGCCTCCAAATGGTATTTATTTCACTTCCCGGGGTGAAGAAACCCTTTTTGAGAACTCAGAGTGAGTAAATTGGCCATTTTCATGCACTTTTAACCATTCCATTAATCTTGTGTTTTGGGCCCCTGGAAGCATGAAAATCACTTTAAACATGCTAATTTTAGCTCTAACACTGATGATCCACCTACAAATGTGAACTGACGTTCAAAAATAAAACATTTGAAAACGGACCATTTTCCACATTTCTGAAGCATGACGTAATGGGGGGGTGTTATCTCTTTTGTCGAAAATCAGCCGTTTTTGCTCGAACATTAAATGCCTCCAAATGGTATTTATTTCACTTCCCGAGCCCCTGGAAGCATGAAAATCACTTTAAACATGCTAATTTTAGCTCTAACACTGATGATCCACCTACAAATGTGAACTGACGTTCAAAAATAAAACATTTGAAAACGGACCATTTTCCACATTTCTGAAGCATGACGTAATGGGGGGGTGTTATCTCTTTTGTCGAAAATCAGCCGTTTTTGCTCGAACATTAAATGCCTCCAAATGGTATTTAATTAACTTCCCGAGCCCCTGGAAGCATGAAAATCACTTTAAACATGCTAATTTTAGCTCTAACACTGATGATCCACCTACAAATGTGAACTGACGTTCAAAAATAAAACATTTGAAAACGGACCATTTTCCACATTTCTGAAGCATGACGTAATGGGGGGGTGTTATCTCTTTTGTCGAAAATCAGCCGTTTTTGCTCGAACATTAAATGCCTCCAAATGGTATTTAATTAACTTCCCGAGCCCCTGGAAGCATGAAAATCACTTTAAACATGCTAATTTTAGCTCTAACACTGATGATCCACCTACAAATGTGAACTGACGTTCAAAAATAAAACATTTGAAAACGGACCATTTTCCACATTTCTGAAGCATGACGTAATGGGGGGGTGTTATCTCTTTTGTCGAAAATCAGCCGTTTTTGCTCGAACATTAAATGCCTCCAAATGGTATTTAATTAACTTCCCGGGGTGAAGAAACCCTTTTTGAGAACTCAGAGTGAGTAAATTGGCCATTTTCATGCACTTTTAACCATTCCATAAATCTTGTGTTTTGGGCCCCTGGAAGCATGAAAATCACTTTAAACATGCTAATTTTAGCTCTAACACTGATGATCCACCTACAAATGTGAACTGACGTTCAAAAATAAAACATTTGAAAACGGACCATTTTCCACATTTCTGAAGCATGACGTAATGGGGGGGTGTTATCTCTTTTGTCGAAAATCAGCCGTTTTTGCTCGAACATTAAATGCCTCAAATTGGTATTTAATTAACTTCCCGAGCCCCTGGAAGCATGAAAATCACTTTAAACATGCTAATTTTAGCTCTAACACTGATGATCCACCTACAAATGTGAACTGACGTTCAAAAATAAAACATTTGAAAACGGACCATTTTCCACATTTCTGAAGCATGACGTAATGGGGGGGTGTTATCTCTTTTGTCGAAAATCAGCCGTTTTTGCTCGAACATTAAATGCCTCCAAATGGTATTTAATTAACTTCCCGAGCCCCTGGAAGCATGAAAATCACTTTAAACATGCTAATTTTAGCTCTAACACTGATGATCCACCTACAAATGTGAACTGACGTTCAAAAATAAAACATTTGAAAACGGACCATTTTCCACATTTCTGAAGCATGACGTAATGGGGGGGTGTTATCTCTTTTGTCGAAAATCAGCCGTTTTTGCTCGAACATTAAATGCCTCCAAATGGTATTTAATTAACTTCCCGAGCCCCTGGAAGCATGAAAATCACTTTAAACATGCTAATTTTAGCTCTAACACTGATGATCCACCTACAAATGTGAGCTGACGTTCAAAAATAAAACATTTGAAAACGGACCATTGTCCACATTTCTGAAGCATGGCGTAATGGGGGGGTGTTATCTCTTTTGTCGAAAATCAGCCGTTTTTGCTCGAACATTAAATGCCTCCAAATGGTATTTAATTAACTTCCCGGGGTGAAGAAACCCTTTTTGAGAACTCAGAGTGAGTAAATTGGCCATTTTCATGCACTTTTAACCATTCCATAAATCTTGTGTTTTGGGCCCCTGGAAGCATGAAAATCACTTTAAACATGCTAATTTTAGCTCTAACACTGATGATCCACCTACAAATGTGAACTGACGTTCAAAAATAAAACATTTGAAAACGGACCATTTTCCACATTTCTGAAGCATGACGTAATGGGGGGGTGTTATCTCTTTTGTCGAAAATCAGCCGTTTTTGCTCGAACATTAAATGCCTCCAAATGGTATTTAATTAACTTCCCGAGCCCCTGGAAGCATGAAAATCACTTTAAACATGCTAATTTTAGCTCTAACACTGATGATCCACCTACAAATGTGAACTGACGTTCAAAAATAAAACATTTGAAAACGGACCATTTTCCACATTTCTGAAGCATGACGTAATGGGGGGGTGTTATCTCTTTTGTCGAAAATCAGCCGTTTTTGGTCGAACATTAAATGCCTCCAAATGGTATTTATTTCACTTCCCGGGGTGAAGAAACCCTTTTTGAGAACTCAGAGTGAGTAAATTGGCCATTTTCATGCACTTTTAACCATTCCATTAATCTTGTGTTTTGGGCCCCTGGAAGCATGAAAATCACTTTAAACATGCTAATTTTAGCTCTAACACTGATGATCCACCTACAAATGTGAACTGACGTTCAAAAATAAAACATTTGAAAACAGACCATTTTCCACATTTCTGAAGCATGACGTAATGGGGGGGTGTTATCTCTTTTGTCGAAAATCAGCCGTTTTTGCTCGAACATTAAATGCCTCCAAATGGTATTTAATTAACTTCCCGGGGTGAAGAAACCCTTTTTGAGAACTCAGAGTGAGTAAATTGGCCATTTTCATGCACTTTTAACCATTCCATAAATCTTGTGTTTTGGGCCCCTGGAAGCATGAAAATCACTTTAAACATGCTAATTTTAGCTCTAACACTGATGATCCACCTACAAATGTGAACTGACGTTCAAAAATAAAACATTTGAAAACGGACCATTTTCCACATTTCTGAAGCATGACGTAATGGGGGGTGTTATCTCTTTTGTCGAAAATCAGCCGTTTTTGCTCGAACATTTAATGCCTCCAAATGGTATTTAATTAACTTCCCGAGCCCCTGGAAGCATGAAAATCACTTTAAACATGCTAATTTTAGCTCTAACACTGATGATCCACCTACAAATGTGAACTGACGTTCAAAAATAAAACATTTGAAAACGGACCATTTTCCACATTTCTGAAGCATGACGTAATGGGGGGGTGTTATCTCTTTTGTCGAAAATCTTCCGTTTTTGCTCGAACATTAAATGCCTCCAAATGGTATTTATTTCACTTCCCGGGGTGAAGAAACCCTTTTTGAGAACTCAGAGTGAGTAAATTGGCCATTTTCATGCACTTTTAACCATTCCATTAATCTTGTGTTTTGGGCCCCTGGAAGCATGAAAATCACTTTAAACATGCTAATTTTAGCTCTAACACTGATGATCCACCTACAAATGTGAACTGACGTTCAAAAATAAAACATTTGAAAACGGACCATTTTCCACATTTCTGAAGCATGACGTAATGGGGGGGTGTTATCTCTTTTGTCGAAAATCAGCCGTTTTTGCTCGAACATTAAATGCCTCCAAATGGTATTTAATTAACTTCCCGAGCCCCTGGAAGCATGAAAATCACTTTAAACATGCTAATTTTAGCTCTAACACTGATGATCCACCTACAAATGTGAACTGACGTTCAAAAATAAAACATTTGAAAACGGACCATTTTCCACATTTCTGAAGCATGACGTAATGGGGGGGTGTTATCTCTTTTGTTGAAAATCAGCCGTTTTTGCTCGAACATTAAATGCCTCCAAATGGTATTTAATTAACTTCCCGGGGTGAAGAAACCCTTTTTGAGAACTCAGAGTGAGTAAATTGGCCATTTTCATGCACTTTTAACCATTCCATAAATCTTGTGTTTTGGGCCCCTGGAAGCATGAAAATCACTTTAAACATGCTAATTTTAGCTCTAACACTGATGATCCACCTACAAATGTGAACTGACGTTCAAAAATAAAACATTTGAAAACGGACCATTTTCACATTTCTGAAGCATGACGTAATGGGGGGGGTGTTATCTCTTTTGTCGAAAATCAGCCGTTTTTGCTCGAACATTAAATGCCTCCAAATGGTATTTAATTAACTTCCCGAGCCCCTGGAAGCATGAAAATCATTTTAAACATGCTAATTTTAGCTCTAACACTGATGATCCACCTACAAATGTGAACTGACGTTCAAAAATAAAACATTTGAAAACGGACCATTTTCCACATTTCTGAAGCATGACGTAATGGGGGGGTGTTATCTCTTTTGTCGAAAATCAGCCGTTATTGCTCGAACATTAAATGCCTCCAAATGGTATTTAATTAACTTCCCGGGGTGAAGAAACCCTTTTTGAGAACTCAGAGTGAGTAAATTGGCCATTTTCATGCACTTTTAACCATTCATAAATCTTGTGTTTTGGGCAACTGGAAGCATGAAAATCACTTTAAACATGCAAATTTTAGCTCTAACACTGATGATCCACCTACAAATGTGAACTGACGTTCAAAAATAAAACATTTGAAAACGGACCATTTTCCACATTTCTGAAGCATGACGTAATGGGGTGGTGTTATCTCTTTTGTCGAAAATCAGCCGTTTTTGCTCGAACATTAAATGCCTCCAAATGGTATTTAATTACTTCCCGAGCCCCTGGAAGCATGAAAATCACTTTAAACATGCTAATTTTAGCTCTAACACTGATGATCCACCTACAAATGTGAACTGACGTTCAAAAATAAAACATTTGAAAACGGACCATTTTCACATTTCTGAAGCATGACGTAATGGGGGGGTGTTATCTCTTTTGTCGAAATCAGCCGTTTTTGCTCGAACATTAAATGCCTCCAAATGGTATTTATTTCACTTCCCGAGCCCCTGGAAGCATGAAAATCACTTTAAACATGCTAATTTTAGCTCTAACACTGATGATCCACCTACAAAATGTGAACTGACGTTCAAAAATAAAACATTTGAAAACGGACCATTTTCCACATTTCTGAAGCATGACGTAATGGGGGGGTGTTATCTCTTTTGTCGAAAATCAGCCGTTTTGCTCGAACATTAAATGCCTCCAAATGGTATTTAATTAACTTCCAGAGCCCCTGGAAGCATGAAAATCACTTTAAACATGCTAATTTTAGCTCTAACACTGATGATCCACCTACAAATGTGAACTGAGTTCAAAAATAAAACATTTGAAAACGGACCATTTTCCACATTTCTGAAGCATGACGTAATGGGGGGGTGTTATCTCTTTTGTCGAAAATCAGCCGTTTTTGCTCGAACATTAAATGCCTCCAAATGGTATTTATTTCACTTCCCGAGCCCCTGGAAGCATGAAAATCACTTTAAACATGCCTAATTTTAGCTCTAACACTGATGATCCACCTACAAATGTGAACTGACGTTCAAAAATAAAACATTTGAAAACGGACCATTTTCCACATTCTTAAGCATGACGTAATGGGGGGTGTTATCTCTTTTGTCGAAAATCAGCCGTTTTTGCTCGAACATTAAATGCCTCCAAATGGTATTTAATTAACTTCCAGAGCCCTGGAAGCATGAAAATCACTTTAAACATGCTAATTTTAGCTCTAACACTGATGATCCACCTACAAATGTGAACTGAGGTTCAAAAATAAAACATTTGAAAACGGACATTTTCCACATTTCTGAAGCATGACGTAATGGGGGGGTGTTATCTCTTTTGTCGAAAATCAGCCGTTTTTGCTCGAACATTAAATGCCTCCAAATGGTATTTATTTCACTTCCCGAGCCCTATACTTTAAACATGCTAATTTTAGCTCTAACACTGATGATCCACCTACAAATGTGAACTGACGTTCAAAAATAAAACATTGGGGGTGTTATCTCTTTTGTCGAAAATCAGCCGTTTTTGCTCGAACAAATGCTTTACTCCGGCCCCTGGAAGCATGAAAATCACTTTAAACATGCTAATTTTAGCTCTAACACTGATGATCCACCTACAAATGTGAACTGACGTTCAAAATAAAACATTTGAAAACGGACCATTTTCCACATTTCTGAAGCATGACGTAATGGGGGTGTTATCTCTTTTGTCGAAAATCAGCCGTTTTTGCTCGAACATTAAATGCCTCCAAATGGTATTTAATTAACTTCCCGAGCCCCTGGAAGCATGAAAATCACTTTAAACATGCTAATTTTAGCTCGAAACATTAAATGCCTCCAAATGGTATTTAATTAACTTCCCGAGCCCCTGGAAGCATGAAAATCACTTTAAACATGCTAATTTTAGCTCTAACACTGATGATCCACCTACAAATGTGAACTGACGTTCAAAAATAAAACATTTGAAAACGGACCATTTTCCACATTTCTGAAGCATGACGTAATGGGGGGTGTTATCTCTTTTGTCGAAAATCAGCCGTTTTTGCTCGAACATTAAATGCCTCCAAATGGTATTTAATTAACTTCCCGAGCCCCTGGAAGCATGAAAATCACTTTAAACATGCTAATTTTAGCTCTAACACTGATGATCCACCTACAAATGTGAACTGACGTTCAAAAATAAAACATTTGAAAATGGACCATTTTCCACATTTCTGAAGCATGACGTAATGGGGGGGTGTTATCTCTTTTGTCGAAAATCAGCCGTTTTTGCTCGAACATTAAATGCCTCCAAATGGTATTTAATTAACTTCCCGGGGTGAAGAAACCCTTTTTGAGAACTCAGAGTGAGTAAATTGGCCATTGTCATGCACTTTTAACCATTCCATAAATCTTGTGTTTTGGGCCCCTGGAAGCATGAAAATCACTTTAAACATGCTAATTTTAGCTCTAACACTGATGATCCACCTACAAATGTGAACTGACGTTCAAAAATAAAGCATTTGAAAACTGACCATTTTCCACATTTCTGAAGCATGACGTAATGGGGGGGTGTTATCTCTTTTGTCGAAAATCAGCCGTTTTTGCTCGAACATTAAATGCCTCCAAATGGTATTTATTTCACTTCCCGGGGTGAAGAAACCCTTTTTGAGAACTCAGAGTGAGTAAATTGGCCATTTTCATGCACTTTTAACCATTCCATTAATCTTGTGTTTTGGGCCCCTGGAAGCATGAAAATCACTTTAAACATGCTAATTTTAGCTCTAACACTGATGATCCACCTACAAATGTGAACTGACGTTCAAAAATAAAACATTTGAAAACGGACCATTTTCCACATTTCTGAAGCATGACGTAATGGGGGGGTGTTATCTCTTTTGTCGAAAATCAGCCGTTTTTGCTCGAACATTAAATGCCTCCAAATGGTATTTAATTAACTTCCCGGGGTGAAGAAACCCTTTTTGAGAACTCAGAGTGAGTAAATTGGCCATTTTCATGCACTTTTAACCATTCCATAAATCTTGTGTTTTGGGCCCCTGGAAGCATGAAAATCACTTTAAACATGCTAATTTTAGCTCTAACACTGATGATCCACCTACAAATGTGAACTGACGTTCAAAAATAAAACATTTGAAAACGGACCATTTTCCACATTTCTGAAGCATGACGTAATGGGGGGGGTGTTATCTCTTTTGTCGAAAATCTGCCGTTTTTGCTCGAACATTAAATGCCTCCAAATGGTATTTAATTAACTTCCCGAGCCCCTGGAAGCATGAAAATCACTTTAAACATGCTAATTTTAGCTCTAACACTGATGATCCACCTACAAAAGTGAACTGACGTTCAAAATAAAACATTTGAAAACGGACCATTTTCCACATTTCTGAAGCATGACGTAATGGGGGGGTGTTATCTCTTTTGTCGAAAATCAGCCGTTTTTGCTCGAACATTAAATGCCTCCAAATGGTATTTAATTAACTTCCCGGGGTGAAGAAACCCTTTTTGAGAACTCAGAGTGAGTAAATTGGCCATTTTCATGCACTTTTAACCATTCCATAAATCTTGTGTTTTGGGCCCCTGGAAGCATGAAAATCACTTTAAACATGCAAATTTTAGCTCTAACACTGATGATCCACCTACAAATGTGAACTGACGTTCAAAAATAAAACATTTGAAAACGGACCATTTTCCACATTTCTGAAGCATGATGTAATGGGGTGGTGTTATCTCTTTTGTCGAAAATCAGCCGTTTTTGCTCGAACATTAAATGCCTCCAAATGGTATTTAATTAACTTCCCGAGCCCCTGGAAGCATGAAAATCACTTTAAACATGCTAATTTTAGCTCTAACACTGATGATCCACCTACAAATGTGAACTGACGTTCAAAAATAAAACATTTGAAAACGGACCATTTTCCAAATTTCTGAAGCATGACGTAATGGGGGGGTGTTATCTCTTTTGTCGAAAATCAGCCGTTTTTGCTCGAACATTAAATGCCTCCAAATGGTATTTATTTCACTTCCCGAGCCCCTGGAAGCATGAAAATCACTTTAAACATGCTAATTTTAGCTCTAACACTGATGATCCACCTACAAATGTGAACTGACGTTCAAAAATAAAACATTTGAAAACGGACCATTTTCCACATTTCTGAAGCATGACGTAATGGGGGGGTGTTATCTCTTTTGTCGAAAATCAGCCGTTTTTGCTCGAACATTAAATGCCTCCAAATGGTATTTAATTAACTTCCCGAGCCCCTGGAAGCATGAAAATCACTTTAAACATGCTAATTTTAGCTCTAACACTGATGATCCACCTACAAATGTGAACTGACGTTCAAAAATAAAACATTTGAAAATGGACCATTTTCCACATTTCTGAAGCATGACGTAATGGGGGGGTGTTATCTCTTTTGTCGAAAATCAGCCGTTTTTGCTCGAACATTAAATGCCTCCAAATGGTATTTAATTAACTTCCCGAGCCCCTGGAAGCATGAAAATTACTTTAAACATGCTAATTTTAGCTCTAACACTGATGATCCACCTACAAATGTGAACTGACGTTCAAAAATAAAACATTTGAAAACGGACCATTTTCCACATTTCTGAAGCATGACGTAATGGGGGGGTGTTATCTCTTTTGTCGAAAATCAGCCATTTTTGCTCGAACATTAAATGCCTCCAAATGGTATTTATTTCACTTCCCGGGGTGAAGAAACCCTTTTTGAGAACTCAGAGTGACTAAATTGGCCATTTTCATGCACTTTTAACCATTCCATTAATCTTGTGTTTTGGGCCCCTGGAAGCTTGAAAATCACTTTAAACATGCTAATTTTAGCTCTAACACTGATGATCCACCTACAAATGTGAACTGACGTTCAAAAATAAAACATTTAAAAACGGACCATTTTCCACATTTCTGAAGCATGACGTAATGGGGGGGTGTTATCTCTTTTGTCGAAAATCAGCCGTTTTTGCTCGAACATTAAATGCCTCCAAATGGTATTTAATTAACTTCCCGAGCCCCTGGAAGCATGAAAATCACTTTAAACATGCTAATTTTAGCTCTAACACTGATGATCCACCTACAAATGTGAACTGAGGTTCAAAAATAAAACATTTGAAAACGGACCATTTTCCACATTTCTGAAGCATGACGTAATGGGGGGGTGTTATCTCTTTTGTCGAAAATCAGCCGTTTTTGCTCGAACATTAAATGCCTCCAAATGGTATTTATTTCACTTCCCGAGCCCCTGGAAGCATGAAAATCACTTTAAACATGCTAATTTTAGCTCTAACACTGATGATCCACCTACAAATGTGAACTGACGTTCAAAAATAAAACATTTGAAAACGGACCATTTTCCACATTTCTGAAGCATGACGTAATGGGGGGTGTTATCTCTTTTGTCGAAAATCAGCCGTTTTTGCTCGAACATTAAATGCCTCCAAATGGTATTTAATTAACTTCCCGAGCCCCTGGAAGCATGAAAATCACTTTAAACATGCTAATTTTAGCTCTAACACTGATGATCCACCTACAAATGTGAACTGACGTTCAAAAATAAAACATTTGAAAACGGACCATTTTCCACATTTCTGAAGCATGACGTAATGGGGGGGTGTTATCTCTTTTGTCGAAAATCAGCCGTTTTTGCTCGAACATTAAATGCCTCCAAATGGTATTTAATTAACTTCCCGGGGTGAAGAAACCCTTTTTGAGAACTCAGAGTGAGTAAATTGGCCATTTTCATGCACTTTTAACCATTCCATAAATCTTGTGTTTTGGGCCCCTGGAAGCATGAAAATCACTTTAAACATGCTAATTTTAGCTCTAACACTGATGATCCACCTACAAATGTGAACTGACGTTCAAAAATAAAACATTTGAAAACGGACCATTTTCCACATTTCTGAAGCATGACGTAATGGGGGGGTGTTATCTCTTTTGTCGAAAATCAGCCGTTTTTGCTCGAACATTAAATGCCTCCAAATGGTATTTAATTAACTTCCCGAGCCCCTGGAAGCATGAAAATCACTTTAAACATGCTAATTTTAGCTCTAACACTGATGATCCACCTACAAATGTGAACTGACGTTCAAAAATAAAACATTTGAAAACGGACCATTTTCCACATTTCTGAAGCATGACGTAATGGGGGGGGTGTTATCTCTTTTGTCGAAAATCAGCCGTTTTTGCTCGAACATTAAATGCCTCCAAATGGTATTTAATTAACTTCCCGAGCCCCTGGAAGCATGAAAATCACTTTAAACATGCTAATTTTAGCTCTAACACTGATGATCCACCTACAAATGTGAACTGACGTTCAAAAATAAAACATTTGAAAACGGACCATTTTCCACATTTCTGAAGCATGACGTAATGGGGGGGTGTTATCTCTTTTGTCGAAAATCAGCCATTTTTGCTTGAACATTAAATGCCTCCAAATGGTATTTATTTCACTTCCCGGGGTGAAGAAACCCTTTTTGAGAACTCAGAGAGAGTAAATTGGCCATTTTCATGCACTTTTAACCATTCCATTAATCTTGTGTTTTGGGCCCCTGGAAGCTTGAAAATCACTTTAAACATGCTAATTTTAGCTCTAACACTGATGATCCACCTACAAATGTGAACTGACGTTCAAAAATAAAACATTTGAAAACGGACCATTTTCCACATTTCTGAAGCATGACGTAATGGGGGGGTGTTATCTCTTTTGTCGAAAATCAGCCGTTTTTGCTCGAACATTAAATGCCTCCAAATGGTATTTAATTAACTTCCCGAGCCCCTGGAAGCATGAAAATCACTTTAAACATGCTAATTTTAGCTCTAACACTGATGATCCACCTACAAATGTGAACTGAGGTTCAAAAATAAAACATTTGAAAACGGACCATTTTCCACATTTCTGAAGCATGACGTAATGGGGGGGTGTTATCTCTTTTGTCGAAAATCAGCCGTTTTTGCTCGAACATTAAATGCCTCCAAATGGTATTTATTTCACTTCCCGAGCCCCTGGAAGCATGAAAATCACTTTAAACATGCTAATTTTAGCTCTAACACTGATGATCCACCTACAAATGTGAACTGACGTTCAAAAATAAAACATTTGAAAACGGACCATTTTCCACATTTCTGAAGCATGACGTAATGGGGGGTGTTATCTCTTTTGTCGAAAATCAGCCGTTTTTGCTCGAACATTAAATGCCTCCAAATGGTATTTAATTAACTTCCCGAGCCCCTGGAAGCATGAAAATCACTTTAAACATGCTAATTTTAGCTCTAACACTGATGATCCACCTACAAATGTGAACTGACGTTCAAAAATAAAACATTTGAAAACGGACCATTTTCCACATTTCTGAAGCATGACGTAATGGGGGGGTGTTATCTCTTTTGTCGAAAATCAGCCGTTTTTGCTCGAACATTAAATGCCTCCAAATGGTATTTAATTAACTTCCCGGGGTGAAGAAACCCTTTTTGAGAACTCAGAGTGAGTAAATTTGCCATTTTCATGCACTTTTAACCATTCCATAAATCTTGTGTTTTGGGCCCCTGGAAGCATGAAAATCACTTTAAACATGCTAATTTTAGCTCTAACACTGATGATCCACCTACAAATGTGAACTGACGTTCAAAAATAAAACATTTGAAAACGGACCATTTTCCACATTTCTGAAGCATGACGTAATGGGGGGGTGTTATCTCTTTTGTCGAAAATCAGCCGTTTTTGCTCGAACATTAAATGCCTCCAAATGGTATTTAATTAACTTCCCGAGCCCCTGGAAGCATGAAAATCACTTTAAACATGCTAATTTTAGCTCTAACACTGATGATCCACCTACAAATGTGAACTGACGTTCAAAAATAAAACATTTGAAAACGGACCATTTTCCACATTTCTGAAGCATGACGTAATGGGGGGGTGTTATCTCTTTTGTCGAAAATCAGCCGTTTTTGCTCGAACATTAAATGCCTCCAAATGGTATTTAATTAACTTCCCGAGCCCCTGGAAGCATGAAAATCACTTTAAACATGCTAATTTTAGCTCTAACACTGATGATCCACCTACAAATGTGAACTGACGTTCAAAAATAAAACATTTGAAAACGGACCATTTTCCACATTTCTGAAGCATGACGTAATGGGGGGGTGTTATCTCTTTTGTCGAAAATCAGCCGTTTTTGCTCGAACATTAAATGCCTCCAAATGGTATTTATTTCACTTCCCGAGCCCCTGGAAGCATGAAAATCACTTTAAACATGCTAATTTTAGCTCTAACACTGATGATCCACCTACAAATGTGAACTGACGTTCAAAAATAAAACATTTGAAAACGGACCATTTTCCACATTTCTGAAGCATGACGTAATGGGGGGTGTTATCTCTTTTGTCGAAAATCAGCCGTTTTGCTCGAACATTAAATGCCTCCAAATGGTATTTAATTAACTTCCCGAGCCCCTGGAAGCATGAAAATCACTTTAAACATGCTAATTTTAGCTCTAACACTGATGATCCACCTACAAATGTGAACTGACGTTCAAAAATAAAACATTTGAAAACGGACCATTTTCCACATTTCTGAAGCATGACGTAATGGGGGGGTGTTATCTCTTTTGTCGAAAATCAGCCGTTTTTGCTCGAACATTAAATGCCTCCAAATGGTATTTAATTAACTTCCCGGGGTGAAGAAACCCTTTTTGAGAACTCAGAGTGAGTAAATTGGCCATTTTCATGCACTTTTAACCATTCCATAAATCTTGTGTTTTGGGCCCCTGGAAGCATGAAAATCACTTTAAACATGCTAATTTTAGCTCTAACACTGATGATCCACCTACAAATGTGAACTGACGTTCAAAAATAAAACATTTGAAAACGGACCATTTTCCACATTTCTGAAGCATGACGTAATGGGGGGGTGTTATCTCTTTTGTCGAAAATCAGCCGTTTTTGCTCGAACATTAAATGCCTCCAAATGGTATTTAATTAACTTCCCGAGCCCCTGGAAGCATGAAAATCACTTTAAACATGCTAATTTTAGCTCTAACACTGATGATCCACCTACAAATGTGAACTGACGTTCAAAAATAAAACATTTGAAAACGGACCATTTTCCACATTTCTGAAGCATGACGTAATGGGGGGGTGTTATCTCTTTTGTCGAAAATCAGCCGTTTTTGCTCGAACATTAAATGCCTCCAAATGGTATTTAATTAACTTCCCGAGCCCCTGGAAGCATGAAAATCACTTTAAACATGCTAATTTTAGCTCTAACACTGATGATCCACCTACAAATGTGAACTGACGTTCAAAAATAAAACATTTGAAAACGGACCATTTTCCACATTTCTGAAGCATGACGTAATGGGGGGGTGTTATCTCTTTTGTCGAAAATCAGCCATTTTTGCTCGAACATTAAATGCCTCCAAATGGTATTTATTTCACTTCCCGGGGTGAAGAAACCCTTTTTGAGAACTCAGAGTGAGTAAATTGGCCATTTTCATGCACTTTTAACCATTCCATTAATCTTGTGTTTTGGGCCCCTGGAAGCTTGAAAATCACTTTAAACATGCTAATTTTAGCTCTAACACTGATGATCCACCTACAAATGTGAACTGACGTTCAAAAATAAAACATTTGAAAACGGACCATTTTCCACATTTCTGAAGCATGACGTAATGGGGGGGTGTTATCTCTTTTGTCGAAAATCAGCCGTTTTTGCTCGAACATTAAATGCCTCCAAATGGTATTTAATTAACTTCCCGAGCCCCTGGAAGCATGAAAATCACTTTAAACATGCTAATTTTAGCTCTAACACAGATGATCCACCTACAAATGTGAACTGAGGTTCAAAAATAAAACATTTGAAAACGGACCATTTTCCACATTTCTGAAGCATGACGTAATGGGGGGGTGTTATCTCTTTTGTCGAAAATCAGCCGTTTTTGCTCGAACATTAAATGCCTCCAAATGGTATTTATTTCACTTCCCGAGCCCCTGGAAGCATGAAAATCACTTTAAACATGCTAATTTTAGCTCTAACACTGATGATCCACCTACAAATGTGAACTGACGTTCAAAAATAAAACATTTGAAAACGGACCATTTTCCACATTTCTGAAGCATGACGTAATGGGGGGTGTTATCTCTTTTGTCGAAAATCAGCCGTTTTTGCTCGAACATTAAATGCCTCCAAATGGTATTTAATTAACTTCCCGAGCCCCTGGAAGCATGAAAATCACTTTAAACATGCTAATTTTAGCTCTAACACTGATGATCCACCTACAAATGTGAACTGACGTTCAAAAATAAAACATTTGAAAACGGACCATTTTCCACATTTCTGAAGCATGACGTAATGGGGGGGTGTTATCTCTTTTGTCGAAAATCAGCCATTTTTGCTCGAACATTAAATGCCTCCAAATGGTATTTATTTCACTTCCCGGGGTGAAGAAACCCTTTTTGAGAACTCAGAGTGAGTAAATTGGCCATTTTCATGCACTTTTAACCATTCCATTAATCTTGTGTTTTGGGCCCCTGGAAGCTTGAAAATCACTTTAAACATGCTAATTTTAGCTCTAACACTGATGATCCACCTACAAATGTGAACTGACGTTCAAAAATAAAACATTTGAAAACGGACCATTTTCCACATTTCTGAAGCATGACGTAATGGGGGGGTGTTATCTCTTTTGTCGAAAATCAGCCGTTTTTGCTCGAACATTAAATGCCTCCAAATGGTATTTAATTAACTTCCCGAGCCCCTGGAAGCATGAAAATCACTTTAAACATGCTAATTTTAGCTCTAACACAGATGATCCACCTACAAATGTGAACTGAGGTTCAAAAATAAAACATTTGAAAACGGACCATTTTCCACATTTCTGAAGCATGACGTAATGGGGGGGTGTTATCTCTTTTGTCGAAAATCAGCCGTTTTTGCTCGAACATTAAATGCCTCCAAATGGTATTTATTTCACTTCCCGAGCCCCTGGAAGCATGAAAATCACTTTAAACATGCTAATTTTAGCTCTAACACTGATGATCCACCTACAAATGTGAACTGACGTTCAAAAATAAAACATTTGAAAACGGACCATTTTCCACATTTCTGAAGCATGACGTAATGGGGGGTGTTATCTCTTTTGTCGAAAATCAGCCGTTTTTGCTCGAACATTAAATGCCTCCAAATGGTATTTAATTAACTTCCCGAGCCCCTGGAAGCATGAAAATCACTTTAAACATGCTAATTTTAGCTCTAACACTGATGATCCACCTACAAATGTGAACTGACGTTCAAAAATAAAACATTTGAAAACGGACCATTTTCCACATTTCTGAAGCATGACGTAATGGGGGGGTGTTATCTCTTTTGTCGAAAATCAGCCGTTTTTGCTCGAACATTAAATGCCTCCAAATGGTATTTAATTAACTTCCCGGGGTGAAGAAACCCTTTTTGAGAACTCGGAGTGAGTAAATTGGCCATTTTCATGCACTTTTAACCATTCCATAAATCTTGTGTTTTGGGCCCCTGGAAGCATGAAAATCACTTTAAACATGCTAATTTTAGCTCTAACACTGATGATCCACCTACAAATGTGAACTGACGTTCAAAAATAAAACATTTGAAAACGGACCATTTTCCACATTTCTGAAGCATGACGTAATGGGGGGGTGTTATCTCTTTTGTCGAAAATCAGCCGTTTTTGCTCGAACATTAAATGCCTCCAAATGGTATTTAATTAACTTCCCGAGCCCCTGGAAGCATGAAAATCACTTTAAACATGCTAATTTTAGCTCTAACACTGATGATCCACCTACAAATGTGAACTGACGTTCAAAAATAAAACATTTGAAAACGGACCATTTTCCACATTTCTGAAGCATGACGTAATGGGGGGGTGTTATCTCTTTTGTCGAAAATCAGCCGTTTTTGCTCGAACATTAAATGCCTCCAAATGGTATTTAATTAACTTCCCGAGCCCCTGGAAGCATGAAAATCACTTTAAACATGCTAATTTTAGCTCTAACACTGATGATCCACCTACAAATGTGAACTGACGTTCAAAAATAAAACATTTGAAAACGGACCATTTTCCACATTTCTGAAGCATGACGTAATGGGGGGGTGTTATCTCTTTTGTCGAAAATCAGCCATTTTTGCTCGAACATTAAATGCCTCCAAATGGTATTTATTTCACTTCCCGGGGTGAAGAAACCCTTTTTGAGAACTCAGAGTGAGTAAATTGGCCATTTTCATGCACTTTTAACCATTCCATTAATCTTGTGTTTTGGGCCCCTGGAAGCTTGAAAATCACTTTAAACATGCTAATTTTAGCTCTAACACTGATGATCCACCTACAAATGTGAACTGACGTTCAAAAATAAAACATTTGAAAACGGACCATTTTCCACATTTCTGAAGCATGACGTAATGGGGGGGTGTTATCTCTTTTGTCGAAAATCAGCCGTTTTTGCTCGAACATTAAATGCCTCCAAATGGTATTTAATTAACTTCCCGAGCCCCTGGAAGCATGAAAATCACTTTAAACATGCTAATTTTAGCTCTAACACTGATGATCCACCTACAAATGTGAACTGAGGTTCAAAAATAAAACATTTGAAAACGGACCATTTTCCACATTACTGAAGCATGACGTAATGGGGGGGTGTTATCTCTTTTGTCGAAAATCAGCCGTTTTTGCTCGAACATTAAATGCCTCCAAATGGTATTTATTTCACTTCCCGAGCCCCTGGAAGCATGAAAATCACTTTAAACATGCTAATTTTAGCTCTAAACTGATGATCCACCTACAAATGTGAACTGACGTTCAAAAATAAAACATTTGAAAACGGACCATTTTCCACATTTCTGAAGCATGACGTAATGGGGGGTGTTATCTCTTTTGTCGAAAATCAGCCGTTTTTGCTCGAACATTAAATGCCTCCAAATGGTATTTAATTAACTTCCCGAGCCCCTGGAAGCATGAAAATCACTTTAAACATGCTAATTTTAGCTCTAACACTGATGATCCACCTACAAATGTGAACTGGCGTTCAAAAATAAAACATTTGAAAACGGACCATTTTCCACATTTCTGAAGCATGACGTAATGGGGGGGTGTTATCTCTTTTGTCGAAAATCAGCCGTTTTTGCTCGAACATTAAATGCCTCCAAATGGTATTTAATTAACTTCCCGGGGTGAAGAAACCCTTTTTGAGAACTCAGAGTGAGTAAATTGGCCATTTTCATGCACTTTTAACCATTCCATAAATCTTGTGTTTTGGGCCCCTGGAAGCATGAAAATCACTTTAAACATGCTAATTTTAGCTCTAACACTGATGATCCACCTACAAATGTGAACTGAGGTTCAAAAATAAAACATTTGAAAACGGACCATTTTCCACATTTCTGAAGCATGACGTAATGGGGGGGTGTTATCTCTTTTGTCGAAAATCAGCCGTTTTTGCTCGAACATTAAATGCCTCCAAATGGTATTTAATTAACTTCCCGAGCCCCTGGAAGCATGAAAATCACTTTAAACATGCTAATTTTAGCTCTAACACTGATGATCCACCTACAAATGTGAACTGACGTTCAAAAATAAAACATTTGAAAACGGACCATTTTCCACATTTCTGAAGCATGACGTAATGGGGGGGTGTTATCTCTTTTGTCGAAAATCAGCCGTTTTTGCTCGAACATTAAATGCCTCCAAATGGTATTTAATTAACTTCCCGGGATGAAGAAACCCTTTTTGAGAACTCAGAGTGAGTAAATTGGCCATTTTCATGCACTTTTAACCATTCCATAAATCTTGTGTTTTGGGCCCCTGGAAGCATGAAAATCACTTTAAACATGCTAATTTTAGCTCTAACACTGATGATCCACCTACAAATGTGAACTGACGTTCAAAAATAAAACATTTGAAAACGGACCATTTTCCACATTTCTGAAGCATGACGTAATGGGGGGGTGTTATCTCTTTTGTCGAAAATCAGCCGTTTTTGCTCGAACATTAAATCCTTCCAAATGGTATTTAATTAACTTTCCGAGCCCCTGGAAGCATGAAAATCACTTTAAACATGCTAATTTTAGCTCTAACACTGATGATCCACCTACAAATGTGAACTGACGTTCAAAAATAAAACATTTGAAAACGGACCATTTTCCACATTTCTGAAGCATGACGTAATGGGGGGGTGTTATCTCTTTTGTCGAAAATCAGCCGTTTTTGCTCGAACATTAAATGCCTCCAAATGGTATTTAATTAACTTCCCGAGCCCCTGGAAGCATGAAAATCACTTTAAACATGCTAATTTTAGCTCTAACACTGATGATCCACCTACAAATGTGAACTGACGTTCAAAAATAAAACATTTGAAAACGGACCATTTTCCACATTTCTGAAGCATGACGTAATGGGGGGGTGTTATCTCTTTTGTCGAAAATCAGCCATTTTTGCTCGAACATTAAATGCCTCCAAATGGTATTTATTTCACTTCCCGGGGTGAAGAAACCCTTTTTGAGAACTCAGAGTGAGTAAATTGGCCATTTTCATGCACTTTTAACCATTCCATTAATCTTGTGTTTTGGGCCCCTGGAAGCTTGAAAATCACTTTAAACATGCTAATTTTAGCTCTAACACTGATGATCCACCTACAAATGTGAACTGACGTTCAAAAATAAAACATTTGAAAACGGACCATTTTCCACATTTCTGAAGCATGACGTAATGGGGGGGTGTTATCTCTTTTGTCGAAAATCAGCCGTTTTTGCTCGAACATTAAATGCCTCCAAATGGTATTTAATTAACTTCCCGAGCCCCTGGAAGCATGAAAATCACTTTAAACATGCTAATTTTAGCTCTAACACTGATGATCCACCTACAAATGTGAACTGAGGTTCAAAAATAAAACATTTGAAAACGGACCATTTTCCACATTTCTGAAGCATGACGTAATGGGGGGGTGTTATCTCTTTTGTCGAAAATCAGCCGTTTTTGCTCGAACATTAAATGCCTCCAAATGGTATTTATTTCACTTCCCGAGCCCCTGGAAGCATGAAAATCACTTTAAACATGCTAATTTTAGCTCTAACACTGATGATCCACCTACAAATGTGAACTGACGTTCAAAAATAAAACATTTGAAAACGGACCATTTTCCACATTTCTGAAGCATGACGTAATGGGGGGTGTTATCTCTTTTGTCGAAAATCAGCCGTTTTTGCTCGAACATTAAATGCCTCCAAATGGTATTTAATTAACTTCCCGAGCCCCTGGAAGCATGAAAATCACTTTAAACATGCTAATTTTAGCTCTAACACTGATGATCCACCTACAAATGTGAACTGACGTTCAAAAATAAAACATTTGAAAACGGACCATTTTCCACATTTCTGAAGCATGACGTAATGGGGGGGTGTTATCTCTTTTGTCGAAAATCAGCCGTTTTTGCTCGAACATTAAATGCCTCCAAATGGTATTTAATTAACTTCCTGGGGTGAAGAAACCCTTTTTGAGAACTCAGAGTGAGTAAATTGGCCATTTTCATGCACTTTTAACCATTCCATAAATCTTGTGTTTTGGGCCCCTGGAAGCATGAAAATCACTTTAAACATGCTAATTTTAGCTCTAACACTGATGATCCACCTACAAATGTGAACTGACGTTCAAAAATAAAACATTTGAAAACGGACCATTTTCCACATTTCTGAAGCATGACGTAATGGGGGGGTGTTATCTCTTTTGTCGAAAATCAGCCGTTTTTGCTCGAACATTAAATGCCTCCAAATGGTATTTAATTAACTTCCCGAGCCCCTGGAAGCATGAAAATCACTTTAAACATGCTAATTTTAGCTCTAACACCGATGATCCACTTACAAATGTGAACTGACGTTCAAAAATAAAACATTTGAAAACGGACCATTTTCCACATTTCTGAAGCATGACGTAATGGGGGGGTGTTATCTCTTTTGTCGAAAATCAGCCGTTTTTGCTCGAACATTAAATGCCTCCAAATGGTATTTAATTAACTTCCCGAGCCCCTGGAAGCATGAAAATCACTTTAAACATGCTAATTTTAGCTCTAACACTGATGATCCACCTACAAATGTGAACTGACGTTCAAAAATAAAACATTTGAAAACGGACCATTTTCCACATTTCTGAAGCATGACGTAATGGGGGGGTGTTATCTCTTTTGTCGAAAATCAGCCGTTTTTGCTCGAACATTAAATGCCTCCAAATGGTATTTAATTAACTTCCCGAGCCCCTGGAAGCATGAAAATCACTTTAAACATGCTAATTTTAGCTCTAACACTGATGATCCACCTACAAATGTGAACTGACGTTCAAAAATAAAACATTTGAAAACGGACCATTTTCCACATTTCTGAAGCATGACGTAATGGGGGGGTGTTATCTCTTTTGTCGAAAATCAGCCATTTTTGCTCGAACATTAAATGCCTCCAAATGGTATTTATTTCACTTCCCGGGGTGAAGAAACCCTTTTTGAGAACTCAGAGTGAGTAAATTGGCCATTTTCATGCACTTTTAACCATTCCATTAATCTTGTGTTTTGGGCCCCTGGAAGCTTGAAAATCACTTTAAACATGCTAATTTTAGCTCTAACACTGATGATCCACCTACAAATGTGAACTGACGTTCAAAAATAAAACATTTGAAAACGGACCATTTTCCACATTTCTGAAGCATGACGTAATGGGGGGGGTGTTATCTCTTTTGTCGAAAATCAGCCGTTTTTGCTCGAACATTAAATGCCTCCAAATGGTATTTAATTAACTTCCCGAGCCCCTGGAAGCATGAAAATCACTTTAAACATGCTAATTTTAGCTCTAACACTGATGATCCACCTACAAATGTGAACTGAGGTTCAAAAATAAAACATTTGAAAACGGACCATTTTCCACATTTCTGAAGCATGACGTAAGGGGGGGGTGTTATCTCTTTTGTCGAAAATCAGCCGTTTTTGCTCGAACATTAAATGCCTCCAAATGGTATTTATTTCACTTGCCGAGCCCCTGGAAGCATGAAAATCACTTTAAACATGCTAATTTTAGCTCTAACACTGATGATCCACCTACAAATGTGAACTGACGTTCAAAAATAAAACATTTGAAAACGGACCATTTTCCACATTTCTGAAGCATGACGTAATGGGGGGGTGTTATCTCTTTTGTCGAAAATCAGCCGTTTTTGCTCGAACATTAAATGCCTCCAAATGGTATTTAATTAACTTCCCGAGCCCCTGGAAGCATGAAAATCACTTTAAACATGCTAATTTTAGCTCTAACACTGATGATCCACCTACAAATGTGAACTGACGTTCAAAAATAAAACATTTGAAAACGGACCATTTTCCACATTTCTGAAGCATGACGTAATGGGGGGGTGTTATCTCTTTTGTCGAAAATCAGCCGTTTTTGCTCGAACATTAAATGCCTCCAAATGGTATTTAATTAACTTCCCGAGCCCCTGGAAGCATGAAAATCACTTTAAACATGCTAATTTTAGCTCTAACACTGATGATCCACCTACAAATGTGAACTGACGTTCAAAAATAAAACATTTGAAAACGGACCATTTTCCACATTTCTGAAGCATGACGTAACGGGGGGGTGTTATCTCTTTTGTCGAAAATCAGCCGTTTTTGCTCGAACATTAAATGCCTCCAAATGGTATTTAATTAACTTCCCGAGCCCCTGGAAGCATGAAAATCACTTTAAACATGCTAATTTTAGCTCTAACACTGATGATCCACCTACAAATGTGAACTGACGTTCAAAAATAAAACATTTGAAAACGGACCATTTTCCACATTTCTGAAGCATGACGTAATGGGGGGGTGTTATCTCTTTTGTCGAAAATCAGCCATTTTTGCTCGAACATTAAATGCCTCCAAATGGTATTTATTTCACTTCCCGGGGTGAAGAAACCCTTTTTGAGAACTCAGAGTGAGTAAATTGGCCATTTTCATGCACTTTTAACCATTCCATTAATCTTGTGTTTTGGGCCCCTGGAAGCTTGAAAATCACTTTAAACATGCTAATTTTAGCTCTAACACTGATGATCCACCTACAAATGTGAACTGACGTTCAAAAATAAAACATTTGAAAACGGACCATTTTCCACATTTCTGAAGCATGACGTAATGGGGGGGGTGTTATCTCTTTTGTCGAAAATCAGCCGTTTTTGCTCGAACATTAAATGCCTCCAAATGGTATTTAATTAACTTCCCGAGCCCCTGGAAGCATGAAAATCACTTTAAACATGCTAATTTTAGCTCTAACACTGATGATCCACCTACAAATGTGAACTGAGGTTCAAAAATAAAACATTTGAAAACGGACCATTTTCCACATTTCTGAAGCATGACGTAAGGGGGGGGTGTTATCTCTTTTGTCGAAAATCAGCCGTTTTTGCTCGAACATTAAATGCCTCCAAATGGTATTTATTTCACTTGCCGAGCCCCTGGAAGCATGAAAATCACTTTAAACATGCTAATTTTAGCTCTAACACTGATGATCCACCTACAAATGTGAACTGACGTTCAAAAATAAAACATTTGAAAACGGACCATTTTCCACATTTCTGAAGCATGACGTAATGGGGGGTGTTATCTCTTTTGTCGAAAATCAGCCGTTTTTGCTCGAACATTAAATGCCTCCAAATGGTATTTAATTAACTTCCCGAGCCCCTGGAAGCATGAAAATCACTTTAAACATGCTAATTTTAGCTCTAACACTGATGATCCACCTACAAATGTGAACTGACGTTCAAAAATAAAACATTTAAAACGGACCATTTTCCACATTTCTGAAGCATGACGTAATGGGGGGGTGTTATCTCTTTTGTCGAAAATCAGCCGTTTTTGCTCGAACATTAAATGCCTCCAAATGGTATTTAATTAACTTCCCGGGGTGAAGAAACCCTTTTTGAGAACTCAGAGTGAGTAAATTGACCATTTTCATGCACTTTTAACCATTCCATAAATCTTGTGTTTTGGGCCCCTGGAAGCATGAAAATCACTTTAAACATGCTAATTTTAGCTCTAACACTGATGATCCACCTACAAATGTGAACTGACGTTCAAAAATAAAACATTTGAAAACGGACCATTTTCCACATTTCTGAAGCATGACGTAATGGGGGGGTGTTATCTCTTTTGTCGAAAATCAGCCGTTTTTGCTCGAACATTAAATGCCTCCAAATGGTATTTAATTAACTTCCCGAGCCCCTGGAAGCATGAAAATCACTTTAAACATGCTAATTTTAGCTCTAACACTGATGATCCACCTACAAATGTGAACTGACGTTCAAAAATAAAACATTTGAAAACGGACCATTTTCCACATTTCTGAAGCATGACGTAATGGGGGGGTGTTATCTCTTTTGTCGAAAATCAGCCGTTTTTGCTCGAACATTAAATGCCTCCAAATGGTATTTAATTAACTTCCCGGGGTGAAGAAACCCTTTTTGAGAACTCAGAGTGAGTAAATTGGCCATTTTCATGCACTTTTAACTATTCCATAAATCTTGTGTTTTGGGCCCCTGGAAGCATGAAAATCACTTTAAACATGCTAATTTTAGCTCTAACACTGATGATCCACCTACAAATGTGAACTGACGTTCAAAAATAAAACATTTGAAAACGGACCATTTTCCACATTTCTGAAGCATGACGTAATGGGGGGGTGTTATCTCTTTTGTCGAAAATCAGCCGTTTTTGCTCGAACATTAAATGCCTCCAAATGGTATTTAATTAACTTCCCGAGCCCCTGGAAGCATGAAAATCACTTTAAACATGCTAATTTTAGCTCTAACACTGATGATCCACCTACAAATGTGAACTGACGTTCAAAAATAAAACATTTGAAAACGGACCATTTTCCACAAAATTCTGAAGCATGACGTAATGGGGGGGTGTTATCTCTTTTGTCGAAAATCAGCCGTTTTTGCTCGAACATTAAATGCCTCCAAATGGTATTTAATTAACTTCCCGGGATGAAGAAACCCTTTTTGAGAACTCAGAGTGAGTAAATTGGCCATTTTCATGCACTTTTAACCATTCCATAAATCTTGTGTTTTGGGCCCCTGGAAGCATGAAAATCACTTTAAACATGCTAATTTTAGCTCTAACACTGATGATCCACCTACAAATGTGAACTGACGTTCAAAAATAAAACATTTGAAAACGGACCATTTTCCACATTTCTGAAGCATGACGTAATGGGGGGGTGTTATCTCTTTTGTCGAAAATCAGCCGTTTTTGCTCGAACATTAAATGCCTCCAAATGGTATTTAATTAACTTCCCGAGCCCCTGGAAGCATGAAAATCACTTTAAACATGCTAATTTTAGCTCTAACACTGATGATCCACCTACAAATGTGAACTGACGTTCAAAAATAAAACATTTGAAAACGGACCATTTTCCACATTTCTGAAGCATGACGTAATGGGGGGGTGTTATCTCTTTTGTCGAAAATCAGCCGTTTTTGCTCGAACATTAAATGCCTCCAAATGGTATTTATTTCACTTCCCGGGGTGAAGAAACCCTTTTTGAGAACTCAGAGTGAGTAAATTGGCCATTTTCATGCACTTTTAACCATTCCATTAATCTTGTGTTTTGGGCCCCTGGAAGCATGTAAATCACTTTAAACATGCTAATTTTAGCTCTAACACTGATGATCCACCTACAAATGTGAACTGACGTTCAAAAATAAAGCATTTGAAAACGGACCATTTTCCACATTTCTGAAGCATGACGTAATGGGGGGGTGTTATCTCTTTTGTCGAAAATCAGCCGTTTTTGCTCGAACATTAAATGCCTCCAAATGGTATTTAATTAACTTCCCGAGCCCCTGGAAGCATGAAAATCACTTTAAACATGCTAATTTTAGCTCTAACACTGATGATCCACCTACAAATGTGAACTGACGTTCAAAAATAAAACATTTGAAAACGGACCATTTTCCACATTTCTGAAGCATGACGTAATGGGGGGGTGTTATCTCTTTTGTCGAAAATCAGCCGTTTTTGCTCGAACATTAAATGCCTCCAAATGGTATTTAATTAACTTCCCGAGCCCCTGGAAGCATGAAAATCACTTTAAACATGCTAATTTTAGCTCTAACACTGATGATCCACCTACAAATGTGAACTGACGTTCAAAAATAAAACATTTGAAAACGGACCATTTTCCA
The DNA here is from genome assembly GCF_964263255.1 of Lissotriton vulgaris. Classification (NCBI taxonomy): domain Eukaryota; kingdom Metazoa; phylum Chordata; class Amphibia; order Caudata; family Salamandridae; genus Lissotriton; species Lissotriton vulgaris. The sequence goes on along the minus strand of NW_028243572.1, from coordinate 182,585 downwards.
CATTTCTGAAGCATGACGTAATGGGGGGGTGTTATCTCTTTTGTCGAAAATCAGCCGTTTTTGCTCGAACATTAAATGCCTCCAAATGGTATTTAATTAACTTCCCGAGCCCCTGGAAGCATGAAAATCACTTTAAACATGCTAATTTTAGCTCTAACACTGATGATCCACCTACAAATGTGAACTGACGTTCAAAAATAAAACATTTGAAAACGGACCATTTTCCACATTTCTGAAGCATGACGTAATGGGGGGGTGTTATCTCTTTTGTCGAAAATCAGCCATTTTTGCTCGAACATTAAATGCCTCCAAATGGTATTTATTTCACTTCCCGGGGTGAAGAAACCCTTTTTGAGAACTCAGAGTGAGTAAATTGGCCATTTTCATGCACTTTTAACCATTCCATTAATCTTGTGTTTTGGGCCCCTGGAAGCTTGAAAATCACTTTAAACATGCTAATTTTAGCTCTAACACTGATGATCCACCTACAAATGTGAACTGACGTTCAAAAATAAAACATTTGAAAACGGACCATTTTCCACATTTCTGAAGCATGACGTAATGGGGGGGTGTTATCTCTTTTGTCGAAAATCAGCCGTTTTTGCTCGAACATTAAATGCCTCCAAATGGTATTTAATTAACTTCCCGTGCCCCTGGAAGCATGAAAATCACTTTAAACATGCTAATTTTAGCTCTAACACTGATGATCCACCTACAAATGTGAACTGAGGTTCAAAAATAAAACATTTGAAAACGGACCATTTTCCACATTTCTGAAGCATGACGTAATGGGGGGGTGTTATCTCTTTTGTCGAAAATCAGCCGTTTTTGCTCGAACATTAAATGCCTCCAAATGGTATTTATTTCACTTCCCGAGCCCCTGGAAGCATGAAAATCACTTTAAACATGCTAATTTTAGCTCTAACACTGATGATCCACCTACAAATGTGAACTGACGTTCAAAAATAAAACATTTGAAAACGGACCATTTTCAACATTTCTGAAGCATGACGTAATGGGGGGGTGTTATCTCTTTTGTCGAAAATCAGCCATTTTTGCTCGAACATTAAATGCCTCCAAATGGTATTTATTTCACTTCCCGGGGTGAAGAAACCCTTTTTGAGAACTCAGAGTGAGTAAATTGGCCATTTTCATGCACTTTTAACCATTCCATTAATCTTGTGTTTTGGGCCCCTGGAAGCTTGAAAATCACTTTAAACATGCTAATTTTAGCTCTAACACTGATGATCCACCTACAAATGTGAACTGACGTTCAAAAATAAAACATTTGAAAACGGACCATTTTTCACATTTCTGAAGCATGACGTAATGGGGGGGTGTTATCTCTTTTGTCGAAAATCAGCCGTTTTTGCTCGAACATTAAATGCCTCCAAATGGTATTTAATTAACTTCCCGAGCCCCTGGAAGCATGAAAATCACTTTAAACATGCTAATTTTAGCTCTAACACTGATGATCCACCTACAAATGTGAACTGAGGTTCAAAAATAAAACATTTGAAAACGGACCATTTTCCACATTTCTGAAGCATGACGTAAGGGGGGGGGTGTTATCTCTTTTGTCGAAAATCAGCCGTTTTTGCTCGAACATTAAATGCCTCCAAATGGTATTTATTTCACTTGCCGAGCCCCTGGAAGCATGAAAATCACTTTAAACATGCTAATTTTAGCTCTAACACTGATGATCCACCTACAAATGTGAACTGACGTTCAAAAATAAAACATTTGAAAACGGACCATTTTCCACATTTCTGAAGCATGACGTAATGGGGGGTGTTATCTCTTTTGTCGAAAATCAGCCGTTTTTGCTCGAACATTAAATGCCTCCAAATGGTATTTAATTAACTTCCCGAGCCCCTGGAAGCATGAAAATCACTTTAAACATGCTAATTTTAGCTCTAACACTGATGATCCACCTACAAATGTGAACTGACGTTCAAAAATAAAACATTTGAAAACGGACCATTTTCCACATTTCTGAAGCATGACGTAATGGGGGGGTGTTATCTCTTTTGTCGAAAATCAGCCGTTTTTGCTCGAACATTAAATGCCTCCAAATGGTATTTAATTAACTTCCCGGGGTGAAGAAACCCTTTTTGAGAACTCAGAGTGAGTAAATTGACCATTTTCATGCACTTTTAACCATTCCATAAATCTTGTGTTTTGGGCCCCTGGAAGCATGAAAATCACTTTAAACATGCTAATTTTAGCTCTAACACTGATGATCCACCTACAAATGTGAACTGACGTTCAAAAATAAAACATTTGAAAACGGACCATTTTCCACATTTCTGAAGCATGACGTAATGGGGGGGTGTTATCTCTTTTGTCGAAAATCAGCCGTTTTTGCTCGAACATTAAATGCCTCCAAATGGTATTTAATTAACTTCCCGAGCCCCTGGAAGCATGAAAATCACTTTAAACATGCTAATTTTAGCTCTAACACTGATGATCCACCTACAAATGTGAACTGACGTTCAAAAATAAAACATTTGAAAACGGACCATTTTCCACATTTCTGAAGCATGACGTAATGGGGGGGTGTTATCTCTTTTGTCGAAAATCAGCCGTTTTTGCTCGAACATTAAATGCCTCCAAATGGTATTTAATTAACTTCCCGGGGTGAAGAAACCCTTTTTGAGAACTCAGAGTGAGTAAATTGGCCATTTTCATGCACTTTTAACCATTCCATAAATCTTGTGTTTTGGGCCCCTGGAAGCATGAAAATCACTTTAAACATGCTAATTTTAGCTCTAACACTGATGATCCACCTACAAATGTGAACTGACGTTCAAAAATAAAACATTTGAAAACGGACCATTTTCCACATTTCTGAAGCATGACGTAATGGGGGGGTGTTATCTCTTTTGTCGAAAATCAGCCGTTTTTGCTCGAACATTAAATGCCTCCAAATGGTATTTAATTAACTTCCCGAGCCCCTGGAAGCATGAAAATCACTTTAAACATGCTAATTTTAGCTCTAACACTGATGATCCACCTACAAATGTGAACTGACGTTCAAAAATAAAACATTTGAAAACGGACCATTTTCCACATTTCTGAAGCATGACGTAATGGGGGGGTGTTATCTCTTTTGTCGAAAATCAGCCGTTTTTGCTCGAACATTAAATGCCTCCAAATGGTATTTAATTAACTTCCCGGGATGAAGAAACCCTTTTTGAGAACTCAGAGTGAGTAAATTGGCCATTTTCATGCACTTTTAACCATTCCATAAATCTTGTGTTTTGGGCCCCTGGAAGCATGAAAATCACTTTAAACATGCTAATTTTAGCTCTAACACTGATGATCCACCTACAAATGTGAACTGACGTTCAAAAATAAAACATTTGAAAACGGACCATTTTCCACATTTCTGAAGCATGACGTAATGGGGGGGTGTTATCTCTTTTGTCGAAAATCAGCCGTTTTTGCTCGAACATTAAATGCCTCCAAATGGTATTTAATTAACTTCCCGAGCCCCTGGAAGCATGAAAATCACTTTAAACATGCTAATTTTAGCTCTAACACTGATGATCCACCTACAAATGTGAACTGACGTTCAAAAATAAAACATTTGAAAACGGACCATTTTCCACATTTCTGAAGCATGACGTAATGGGGGGGTGTTATCTCTTTTGTCGAAAATCAGCCGTTTTTGCTCGAACATTAAATGCCTCCAAATGGTATTTATTTCACTTCCCGGGGTGAAGAAACCCTTTTTGAGAACTCAGAGTGAGTAAATTGGCCATTTTCATGCACTTTTAACCATTCCATTAATCTTGTGTTTTGGGCCCCTGGAAGCATGAAAATCACTTTAAACATGCTAATTTTAGCTCTAACACTGATGATCCACCTACAAATGTGAACTGACGTTCAAAAATAAAGCATTTGAAAATGGACCATTTTCCACATTTCTGAAGCATGACGTAATGGGGGGGTGTTATCTCTTTTGTCGAAAATCAGCCGTTTTTGCTCGAACATTAAATGCCTCCAAATGGTATTTAATTAACTTCCCGAGCCCCTGGAAGCATGAAAATCACTTTAAACATGCTAATTTTAGCTCTAACACTGATGATCCACCTACAAATGTGAACTGACGTTCAAAAATAAAACATTTGAAAACGGACCATTTTCCACATTTCTGAAGCATGACGTAATGGGGGGGTGTTATCTCTTTTGTCGAAAATCAGCCGTTTTTGCTCGAACATTAAATGCCTCCAAATGGTATTTAATTAACTTCCCGAGCCCCTGGAAGCATGAAAATCACTTTAAACATGCTAATTTTAGCTCTAACACTGATGATCCACCTACAAATGTGAACTGACGTTCAAAAATAAAACATTTGAAAACGGACCATTTTCCACATTTCTGAAGCATGACGTAATGGGGGGGTGTTATCTCTTTTGTCGAAAATCAGCCGTTTTTGCTCGAACATTAAATGCCTCCAAATGGTATTTAATTAACTTCCCGAGCCCCTGGAAGCATGAAAATCACTTTAAACATGCTAATTTTAGCTCTAACACTGATGATCCACCTACAAATGTGAACTGACGTTCAAAAATAAAACATTTGAAAACGGACCATTTTCCACATTTCTGAAGCATGACGTAATGGGGGGGTGTTATCTCTTTTGTCGAAAATCAGCCATTTTTGCTCGAACATTAAATGCCTCCAAATGGTATTTATTTCACTTCCCGGGGTGAAGAAACCCTTTTTGAGAACTCAGAGTGAGTAAATTGGCCATTTTCATGCACTTTTAACCATTCCATTAATCTTGTGTTTTGGGCCCCTGGAAGCTTGAAAATCACTTTAAACATGCTAATTTTAGCTCTAACACTGATGATCCACCTACAAATGTGAACTGACGTTCAAAAATAAAACATTTGAAAACGGACCATTTTCCACATTTCTGAAGCATGACGTAATGGGGGGGTGTTATCTCTTTTGTCGAAAATCAGCCGTTTTTGCTCGAACATTAAATGCCTCCAAATGGTATTTAATTAACTTCCCGAGCCCCTGGAAGCATGAAAATCACTTTAAACATGCTAATTTTAGCTCTAACACTGATGATCCACCTACAAATGTGAACTGAGGTTCAAAAATAAAACATTTGAAAACGGACCATTTTCCACATTTCTGAAGCATGACGTAATGGGGGGGTGTTATCTCTTTTGTCGAAAATCAGCCGTTTTTGCTCGAACATTAAATGCCTCCAAATGGTATTTATTTCACTTCCCGAGCCCCTGGAAGCATGAAAATCACTTTAAACATGCTAATTTTAGCTCTAACACTGATGATCCACCTACAAATGTGAACTGACGTTCAAAAATAAAACATTTGAAAACGGACCATTTTCCACATTTCTGAAGCATGACGTAATGGGGGGGTGTTATCTCTTTTGTCGAAAATCAGCCATTTTTGCTCGAACATTAAATGCCTCCAAATGGTATTTATTTCACTTCCCGGGGTGAAGAAACCCTTTTTGAGAACTCAGAGTGAGTAAATTGGCCATTTTCATGCACTTTTAACCATTCCATTAATCTTGTGTTTTGGGCCCCTGGAAGCTTGAAAATCACTTTAAACATGCTAATTTTAGCTCTAACACTGATGATCCACCTACAAATGTGAACTGACGTTCAAAAATAAAACATTTGAAAACGGACCATTTTCCACATTTCTGAAGCATGACGTAATGGGGGGGTGTTATCTCTTTTGTCGAAAATCAGCCGTTTTTGCTCGAACATTAAATGCCTCCAAATGGTATTTAATTAACTTCCCGAGCCCCTGGAAGCATGAAAATCACTTTAAACATGCTAATTTTAGCTCTAACACTGATGATCCACCTACAAATGTGAACTGAGGTTCAAAAATAAAACATTTGAAAACGGACCATTTTCCACATTTCTGAAGCATGACGTAAGGGGGGGGTGTTATCTCTTTTGTCGAAAATCAGCCGTTTTTGCTCGAACATTAAATGCCTCCAAATGGTATTTATTTCACTTGCCGAGCCCCTGGAAGCATGAAAATCACTTTAAACATGCTAATTTTAGCTCTAACACTGATGATCCACCTACAAATGTGAACTGACGTTCAAAAATAAAAAATTTGAAAACGTTCCATTTTCCACATTTCTGAAGCATGACGTAATGGGGGGGTGTTATCTCTTTTGTCGAAAATCAGCCGTTTTTGCTCGAACATTAAATGCCTCCAAATGGTATTTAATTAACTTCCCGAGCCCCTGGAAGCATGAAAATCACTTTAAACATGCTAATTTTAGCTCTAACACTGATGATCCACCTACAAATGTGAACTGACGTTCAAAAATAAAACATTTGAAAACGGACCATTTTCCACATTTCTGAAGCATGACGTAATGGGGGGGTGTTATCTCTTTTGTCGAAAATCAGCCGTTTTTGCTCGAACATTAAATGCCTCCAAATGGTATTTAATTAACTTCCCGGGGTGAAGAAACCCTTTTTGAGAACTCAGAGTGAGTAAATTGGCCATTTTCATGCACTTTTAACCATTCCATAAATCTTGTGTTTTGGGCCCCTGGAAGCATGAAAATCACTTTAAACATGCTAATTTTAGCTCTAACACTGATGATCCACCTACAAATGTGAACTGACGTTCAAAAATAAAACATTTGAAAACGGACCATTTTCCACATTTCTGAAGCATGACGTAATGGGGGGGTGTTATCTCTTTTGTCGAAAATCAGCCGTTTTTGCTCGAACATTAAATGCCTCCAAATGGTATTTAATTAACTTCCCGAGCCCCTGGAAGCATGAAAATCACTTTAAACATGCTAATTTTAGCTCTAACACTGATGATCCACCTACAAATGTGAACTGACGTTCAAAAATAAAACATTTGAAAACGGACCATTTTCCACATTTCTGAAGCATGACGTAATGGGGGGGTGTTATCTCTTTTGTCGAAAATCAGCCGTTTTTGCTCGAACATTAAATGCCTCCAAATGGTATTTAATTAACTTCCCGGGATGAAGAAACCCTTTTTGAGAACTCAGAGTGAGTAAATTGGCCATTTTCATGCACTTTTAACCATTCCATAAATCTTGTGTTTTGGGCCCCTGGAAGCATGAAAATCACTTTAAACATGCTAATTTTAGCTCTAACACTGATGATCCACCTACAAATGTGAACTGACGTTCAAAAATAAAACATTTGAAAACGGACCATTTTCCACATTTCTGAAGCATGACGTAATGGGGGGGTGTTATCTCTTTTGTCGAAAATCAGCCGTTTTTGCTCGAACATTAAATGCCTCCAAATGGTATTTAATTAACTTCCCGAGCCCCTGGAAGCATGAAAATCACTTTAACATGCTAATTTTAGCTCTAACACTGATGATCCACCTACAAATGTGAACTGACGTTCAAAAATAAAACATTTGAAAACGGACCATTTTCCACATTTCTGAAGCATGACGTAATGGGGGGGTGTTATCTCTTTTGTCGAAAATCAGCCGTTTTTGCTCGAACATTAAATGCCTCCAAATGGTATTTATTTCACTTCCCGGGGTGAAGAAACCCTTTTTGAGAACTCAGAGTGAGTAAATTGGCCATTTTCATGCACTTTTAACCATTCCATTAATCTTGTGTTTTGGGCCCCTGGAAGCATGAAAATCACTTTAAACATGCTAATTTTAGCTCTAACACTGATGATCCACCTACAAATGTGAACTGACGTTCAAAAATAAAGCATTTGAAAACGGACCATTTTCCACATTTCTGAAGCATGACGTAATGGGGGGGTGTTATCTCTTTTGTCGAAAATCAGCCGTTTTTGCTCGAACATTAAATGCCTCCAAATGGTATTTAATTAACTTCCCGAGCCCCTGGAAGCATGAAAATCACTTTAAACATGCTAATTTTAGCTCTAACACTGATGATCCACCTACAAATGTGAACTGACGTTCAAAAATAAAACATTTGAAAACGGACCATTTTCCACATTTCTGAAGCATGACGTAATGGGGGGGTGTTATCTCTTTTGTCGAAAATCAGCCGTTTTTGCTCGAACATTAAATGCCTCCAAATGGTATTTAATTAACTTCCCGAGCCCCTGGAAGCATGAAAATCACTTTAAACATGCTAATTTTAGCTCTAACACTGATGATCCACCTACAAATGTGAACTGACGTTCAAAAATAAAACATTTGAAAACGGACCATTTTCCACATTTCTGAAGCATGACGTAATGGGGGGTGTTATCTCTTTTGTCGAAAATCAGCCGTTTTTGCTCGAAAATTAAATGCCTCCAAATGGTATTTAATTAACTTCCCGAGCCCCTGGAAGCATGAAAATCACTTTAAACATGCTAATTTTAGCTCTAACACTGATGATCCACCTACAAATGTGAACTGACGTTCAAAAATAAAACATTTGAAAACGGACCATTTTCCACATTTCTGAAGCATGACGTAATGGGGGGGTGTTATCTCTTTTGTCGAAAATCAGCCATTTTTGCTCGAACATTAAATGCCTCCAAATGGTATTTATTTCGCTTCCCGGGGTGAAGAAACCCTTTTTGAGAACTCAGAGTGAGTAAATTGACCATTTTCATGCACTTTTAACCATTCCATAAATCTTGTGTTTTGGGCCCCTGGAAGCATGAAAATCACTTTAAACATGCTAATTTTAGCTCTAACACTGATGATCCACCTACAAATGTGAACTGACGTTCAAAAATAAAACATTTGAAAACGGACCATTTTCCACATTTCTGAAGCATGACGTAATGGGGGGGTGTTATCTCTTTTGTCGAAAATCAGCCGTTTTTGCTCGAACATTAAATGCCTCCAAATGGTATTTAATTAACTTCCCGAGCCCCTGGAAGCATGAAAATCACTTTAAACATGCTAATTTTAGCTCTAACACTGATGATCCACCTACAAATGTGAACTGACGTTCAAAAATAAAACATTTGAAAACGGACCATTTTCCACATTTCTGAAGCATGACGTAATGGGGGGGTGTTATCTCTTTTGTCGAAAATCAGCCGTTTTTGCTCGAACATTAAATGCCTCCAAATGGTATTTAATTAACTTCCCGGGGTGAAGAAACCCTTTTTGAGAACTCAGAGTGAGTAAATTGGCCATTTTGATGCACTTTTAACCATTCCATAAATCTTGTGTTTTGGGCCCCTGGAAGCATGAAAATCACTTTAAACATGCTAATTTTAGCTCTAACACTGATGATCCACCTACAAATGTGAACTGACGTTCAAAAATAAAACATTTGAAAACGGACCATTTTCCACATTTCTGAAGCATGACGTAATGGGGGGGTGTTATCTCTTTTGTCGAAAATCAGCCGTTTTTGCTCGAACATTAAATGCCTCCAAATGGTATTTAATTAACTTCCCGAGCCCCTGGAAGCATGAAAATCACTTTAAACATGCTAATTTTAGCTCTAACACTGATGATCCACCTACAAATGTGAACTGACGTTCAAAAATAAAACATTTGAAAACGGACCATTTTCCACATTTCTGAAGCATGACGTAATGGGGGGGTGTTATCTCTTTTGTCGAAAATCAGCCGTTTTTGCTCGAACATTAAATGCCTCCAAATGGTATTTAATTAACTTCCCGGGATGAAGAAACCCTTTTTGAGAACTCAGAGTGAGTAAATTGGCCATTTTCATGCACTTTTAACCATTCCATAAATCTTGTGTTTTGGGCCCCTGGAAGCATGAAAATCACTTTAAACATGCTAATTTTAGCTCTAACACTGATGATCCACCTACAAATGTGAACTGACGTTCAAAAATAAAACATTTGAAAACGGACCATTTTCCACATTTCTGAAGCATGACGTAATGGGGGGGTGTTATCTCTTTTGTCGAAAATCAGCCGTTTTTGCTCGAACATTAAATGCCTCCAAATGGTATTTAATTAACTTCCCGAGCCCCTGGAAGCATGAAAATCACTTTAAACATGCTAATTTTAGCTCTAACACTGATGATCCACCTACAAATGTGAACTGACGTTCAAAAATAAAACATTTGAAAACGGACCATTTTCCACATTTCTGAAGCATGACGTAATGGGGGGGTGTTATCTCTTTTGTCGAAAATCAGCCGTTTTTGCTCGAACATTAAATGCCTCCAAATGGTATTTATTTCACTTCCCGGGGTGAAGAAACCCTTTTTGAGAACTCAGAGTGAGTAAATTGGCCATTTTCATGCACTTTTAACCATTCCATTAATCTTGTGTTTTGGGCCCCTGGAAGCATGAAAATCACTTTAAACATGCTAATTTTAGCTCTAACACTGATGATCCACCTACAAATGTGAACTGACGTTCAAAAATAAAGCATTTGAAAACGGACCATTTTCCACATTTCTGAAGCATGACGTAATGGGGGGGTGTTATCTCTTTTGTCGAAAATCAGCCGTTTTTGCTCGAACATTAAATGCCTCCAAATGGTATTTAATTAACTTCCCGAGCCCCTGGAAGCATGAAAATCACTTTAAACATGCTAATTTTAGCTCTAACACTGATGATCCACCTACAAATGTGAACTGACGTTCAAAAATAAAACATTTGAAAACGGACCATTTTCCACATTTCTGAAGCATGACGTAATGGGGGGGTGTTATCTCTTTTGTCGAAAATCAGCCGTTTTTGCTCGAACATTAAATGCCTCCAAATGGTATTTAATTAACTTCCCGAGCCCCTGGAAGCATGAAAATCACTTTAAACATGCTAATTTTAGCTCTAACACTGATGATCCACCTACAAATGTGAACTGACGTTCAAAAATAAAACATTTGAAAACGGACCATTTTCCACATTTCTGAAGCATGACGTAATGGGGGGGTGTTATCTCTTTTGTCGAAAATCAGCCGTTTTTGCTCGAACATTAAATGCCTCCAAATGGTATTTAATTAACTTCCCGAGCCCCTGGAAGCATGAAAATCACTTTAAACATGCTAATTTTAGCTCTAACACTGATGATCCACCTACAAATGTGAACTGACGTTCAAAAATAAAACATTTGAAAACGGACCATTTTCCACATTTCTGAAGCATGACGTAATGGGGGGGTGTTATCTCTTTTGTCGAAAATCAGCCATTTTTGCTCGAACATTAAATGCCTCCAAATGGTATTTATTTCACTTCCCGGGGTGAAGAAACCCTTTTTGAGAACTCAGAGTGAGTAAATTGGCCATTTTCATGCACTTTTAACCATTCCATTAATCTTGTGTTTTGGGCCCCTGGAAGCTTGAAAATCACTTTAAACATGCTAATTTTAGCTCTAACACTGATGATCCACCTACAAATGTGAACTGACGTGCAAAAATAAAACATTTGAAAACGGACCATTTTCCACATTTCTGAAGCATGACGTAATGGGGGGGTGTTATCTCTTTTGTCGAAAATCAGCCGTTTTTGCTCGAACATTAAATGCCTCCAAATGGTATTTAATTAACTTCCCGAGCCCCTGGAAGCATGAAAATCACTTTAAACATGCTAATTTTAGCTCTAACACTGATGATCCACCTACAAATGTGAACTGAGGTTCAAAAATAAAACATTTGAAAACGGACCATTTTCCACATTTCTGAAGCATGACGTAATGGGGGGGTGTTATCTCTTTTGTCGAAAATCAGCCATTTTTGCTCGAACATTAAATGCCTCCAAATGGTATTTATTTCACTTCCCGGGGTGAAGAAACCCTTTTTGAGAACTCAGAGTGAGTAAATTGGCCATTTTCATGCACTTTTAACCATTCCATTAATCTTGTGTTTTGGGCCCCTGGAAGCTTGAAAATCACTTTAAACATGCTAATTTTAGCTCTAACACTGATGATCCACCTACAAATGTGAACTGACGTTCAAAAATAAAACATTTGAAAACGGACCATTTTCCACATTTCTGAAGCATGACGTAATGGGGGGGTGTTATCTCTTTTGTCGAAAATCAGCCGTTTTTGCTCGAACATTAAATGCCTCCAAATGGTATTTATTTCACTTGCCGAGCCCCTGGAAGCATGAAAATCACTTTAAACATGCTAATTTTAGCTCTAACACTGATGATCCACCTACAAATGTGAACTGACGTTCAAAAATAAAACATTTGAAAACGGACCATTTTCCACATTTCTGAAGCATGACGTAATGGGGGGTGTTATCTCTTTTGTCGAAAATCAGCTGTTTTTGCTCGAACATTAAATGCCTCCAAATGGTATTTAAATAACTTCCCGAGCCCCTGGAAGCATGAAAATCACTTTAAACATGCTAATTTTAGCTCTAACACTGATGATCCACCTACAAATGTGAACTGACGTTCAAAAATAAAACATTTGAAAACGGACCATTTTCCACATTTCTGAAGCATGACGTAATGGGGGGTGTTATCTCTTTTGTCGAAAATCAGCCGTTTTTGCTCGAACATTAAATGCCTCCAAATGGTATTTAATTAACTTCCCGGGGTGAAGAAACCCTTTTTGAGAACTCAGAGTGAGTAAATTGACCATTTTCATGCACTTTTAACCATTCCATAAATCTTGTGTTTTGGGCCCCTGGAAGCATGAAAATCACTTTAAACATGCTAATTTTAGCTCTAACACTGATGATCCACCTACAAATGTGAACTGACGTTCAAAAATAAAACATTTGAAAACGGACCATTTTCCACATTTCTGAAGCATGACGTAATGGGGGGGTGTTATCTCTTTTGTCGAAAATCAGCCGTTTTTGCTCGAACATTAAATGCCTCCAAATGGTATTTAATTAACTTCCCGAGCCCCTGGAAGCATGAAAATCACTTTAAACATGCTAATTTTAGCTCTAACACTGATGATCCACCTACAAATGTGAACTGACGTTCAAAAATAAAACATTTGAAAACGGACCATTTTCCACATTTCTGAAGCATGACGTAATGGGGGGGTGTTATCTCTTTTGTCGAAAATCAGCCGTTTTTGCTCGAACATTAAATGCCTCCAAATGGTATTTAATTAACTTCCCGGGGTGAAGAAACCCTTTTTGAGAACTCAGAGTGAGTAAATTGGCCATTTTCATGCACTTTTAACCATTCCATAAATCTTGTGTTTTGGGCCCCTGGAAGCATGAAAATCACTTTAAACATGCTAATTTTAGCTCTAACACTGATGATCCACCTACAAATGTGAACTGACGTTCAAAAATAAAACATTTGAAAACGGACCATTTTCCACATTTCTGAAGCATGACGTAATGGGGGGGTGTTATCTCTTTTGTCGAAAATCAGCCGTTTTTGCTCGAACATTAAATGCCTCCAAATGGTATTTAATTAACTTCCCGAGCCCCTGGAAGCATGAAAATCACTTTAAACATGCTAATTTTAGCTCTAACACTGATGATCCACCTACAAATGTGAACTGACGTTCAAAAATAAAACATTTGAAAACGGACCATTTTCCACATTTCTGAAGCATGACGTAATGGGGGGGTATTATCTCTTTTGTCGAAAATCAGCCGTTTTTGCTCGAACATTAAATGCCTCCAAATGGTATTTAATTAACTTCCCGGGATGAAGAAACCCTTTTTGAGAACTCAGAGTGAGTAAATTGGCCATTTTCATGCACTTTTAACCATTCCATAAATCTTGTGTTTTGGGCCCCTGGAAGCATGAAAATCACTTTAAACATGCTAATTTTAGCTCTAACACTGATGATCCACCTACAAATGTGAACTGACGTTCAAAAATAAAACATTTGAAAACGGACCATTTTCCACATTTCTGAAGCATGACGTAATGGGGGGGTGTTATCTCTTTTGTCGAAAATCAGCCGTTTTTGCTCGAACATTAAATGCCTCCAAATGGTATTTAATTAACTTCCCGAGCCCCTGGAAGCATGAAAATCACTTTAAACATGCTAATTTTAGCTCTAACACTGATGATCCACCTACAAATGTGAACTGACGTTCAAAAATAAAACATTTGAAAACGGACCATTTTCCACATTTCTGAAGCATGACGTAATGGGGGGGTGTTATCTCTTTTGTCGAAAATCAGCCGTTTTTGCTCGAACATTAAATGCCTCCAAATGGTATTTATTTCACTTCCCGGGGTGAAGAAACCCTTTTTGAGAACTCAGAGTGAGTAAATTGGCCATTTTCATGCACTTTTAACCATTCCATTAATCTTGTGTTTTGGGCCCCTGGAAGCATGAAAATCACTTTAAACATGCTAATTTTAGCTCTAACAGTGATGATCCACCTACAAATGTGAACTGACGTTCAAAAATAAAGCATTTGAAAACGGACCATTTTCCACATTTCTGAAGCATGACGTAATGGGGGGGTGTTATCTCTTTTGTCGAAAATCAGCCGTTTTTGCTCGAACATTAAATGCCTCCAAATGGTATTTAATTAACTTCCCGAGCCCCTGGAAGCATGAAAATCACTTTAAACATGCTAATTTTAGCTCTAACACTGATGATCCACCTACAAATGTGAACTGACGTTCAAAAATAAAACATTTGAAAACGGACCATTTTCCACATTTCTGAAGCATGACGTAATGGGGGGGTGTTATCTCTTTTGTCGAAAATCAGCCGTTTTTGCTCGAACATTAAATGCCTCCAAATGGTATTTAATTAACTTCCCGAGCCCCTGGAAGCATGAAAATCACTTTAAACATGCTAATTTTAGCTCTAACACTGATGATCCACCTACAAATGTGAACTGACGTTCAAAAATAAAACAATTGAAAACGGACCATTTTCCACATTTCTGAAGCATGACGTAATGGGGGGGTGTTATCTCTTTTGTCGAAAATCAGCCGTTTTTGCTCGAACATTAAATGCCTCCAAATGGTATTTAATTAACTTCCCGAGCCCCTGGAAGCATGAAAATCACTTTAAACATGCTAATTTTAGCTCTAACACTGATGATCCACCTACAAATGTGAACTGACGTTCAAAAATAAAACATTTGAAAACGGACCATTTTCCACATTTCTGAAGCATGACGTAATGGGGGGGTGTTATCTCTTTTGTCGAAAATCAGCCATTTTTGCTCGAACATTAAATGCCTCCAAATGGTATTTATTTCACTTCCCGGGGTGAAGAAACCCTTTTTGAGAACTCAGAGTGAGTAAATTGGCCATTTTCATGCACTTTTAACCATTCCATTAATCTTGTGTTTTGGGCCCCTGGAAGCTTGAAAATCACTTTAAACATGCTAATTTTAGCTCTAACACTGATGATCCACCTACAAATGTGAACTGACGTTCAAAAATAAAACATTTGAAAACGGACCATTTTCCACATTTCTGAAGCATGACGTAATGGGGGGGTGTTATCTCTTTTGTCGAAAATCAGCCGTTTTTGCTCGAACATTAAATGCCTCCAAATGGTATTTAATTAACTTCCCGAGCCCCTGGAAGCATGAAAATCACTTTAAACATGCTAATTTTAGCTCTAACACTGATGATCCACCTACAAATGTGAACTGAGGTTCAAAAATAAAACATTTGAAAACGGACCATTTTCCACATTTCTGAAGCATGACGTAAGGGGGGGGTGTTATCTCTTTTGTCGAAAATCAGCCGTTTTTGCTCGAACATTAAATGCCTCCAAATGGTATTTATTTCACTTGCCGAGCCCCTGGAAGCATGAAAATCACTTTAAACATGCTAATTTTAGCTCTAACACTGATGATCCACCTACAAATGTGAACTGACGTTCAAAAATAAAACATTTGAAAACGGACCATTTTCCACATTTCTGAAGCATGACGTAATGGGGGGTGTTATCTCTTTTGTCGAAAATCAGCCGTTTTTGCTCGAACATTAAATGCCTCCAAATGGTATTTAATTAACTTCCCGAGCCCCTGGAAGCATGAAAATCACTTTAAACATGCTAATTTTAGCTCTAACACTGATGATCCACCTACAAATGTGAACTGACGTTCAAAAATAAAACATTTGAAAACGGACCATTTTCCACATTT
Source organism: Lissotriton vulgaris (assembly GCF_964263255.1). Lineage (NCBI taxonomy): Eukaryota > Metazoa > Chordata > Amphibia > Caudata > Salamandridae > Lissotriton > Lissotriton vulgaris. The sequence goes on along the minus strand of NW_028243572.1, from coordinate 166,597 downwards.
CTGAAGCATGACGTAATGGGGGGGTGTTATCTCTTTTGTCGAAAATCAGCCGTTTTTGCTCGAACATTAAATGCCTCCAAATGGTATTTAATTAACTTCCCGGGGTGAAGAAACCCTTTTTGAGAACTCAGAGTGAGTAAATTGACCATTTTCATGCACTTTTAACCATTCCATAAATCTTGTGTTTTGGGCCCCTGGAAGCATGAAAATCACTTTAAACATGCTAATTTTAGCTCTAACACTGATGATCCACCTACAAATGTGAACTGACGTTCAAAAATAAAACATTTGAAAACGGACCATTTTCCACATTTCTGAAGCATGACGTAATGGGGGGGTGTTATCTCTTTTGTCGAAAATCAGCCGTTTTTGCTCGAACATTAAATGCCTCCAAATGGTATTTAATTAACTTCCCGAGCCCCTGGAAGCATGAAAATCACTTTAAACATGCTAATTTTAGCTCTAACACTGATGATCCACCTACAAATGTGAACTGACGTTCAAAAATAAAACATTTGAAAACGGACCATTTTCCACATTTCTGAAGCATGACGTAATGGGGGGGTGTTATCTCTTTTGTCGAAAATCAGCCGTTTTTGCTCGAACATTAAATGCCTCCAAATGGTATTTAATTAACTTCCCGGGGTGAAGAAACCCTTTTTGAGAACTCAGAGTGAGTAAATTGACCAATTTCATGCACTTTTAACCATTCCATAAATCTTGTGTTTTGGGCCCCTGGAAGCATGAAAATCACTTTAAACATGCTAATTTTAGCTCTAACACTGATGATCCACCTACAAATGTGAACTGACGTTCAAAAATAAAACATTTGAAAACGGACCATTTTCCACATTTCTGAAGCATGACGTAATGGGGGGGTGTTATCTCTTTTGTCGAAAATCAGCCGTTTTTGCTCGAACATTAAATGCCTCCAAATGGTATTTAATTAACTTCCCGAGCCCCTGGAAGCATGAAAATCACTTTAAACATGCTAATTTTAGCTCTAACACTGATGATCCACCTACAAATGTGAACTGACGTTCAAAAATAAAACATTTGAAAACGGACCATTTTCCACATTTCTGAAGCATGACGTAATGGGGGGGTGTTATCTCTTTTGTCGAAAATCAGCCGTTTTTGCTCGAACATTAAATGCCTCCAAATGGTATTTAATTAACTTCCCGGGATGAAGAAACCCTTTTTGAGAACTCAGAGTGAGTAAATTGGCCATTTTCATGCACTTTTAACCATTCCATAAATCTTGTGTTTTGGGCCCCTGGAAGCATGAAAATCACTTTAAACATGCTAATTTTAGCTCTAACACTGATGATCCACCTACAAATGTGAACTGACGTTCAAAAATAAAACATTTGAAAACGGACCATTTTCCACATTTCTGAAGCATGACGTAATGGGGGGTGTTATCTCTTTTGTCGAAAATCAGCCGTTTTTGCTCGAACATTAAATGCCTCCAAATGGTATTTAATTGACTTCCCGAGCCCCTGGAAGCATGAAAATCACTTTAAACATGCTAATTTTAGCTCTAACACTGATGATCCACCTACAAATGTGAACTGACGTTCAAAAATAAAACATTTGAAAACGGACCATTTTCCACATTTCTGAAGCATGACGTAATGGGGGGGTGTTATCTCTTTTGTCGAAAATCAGCCGTTTTTGCTCGAACATTAAATGCCTCCAAATGGTATTTATTTCACTTCCCGGGGTGAAGAAACCCTTTTTGAGAACTCAGAGTGAGTAAATTGGCCATTTTCATGCACTTTTAACCATTCCATTAATCTTGTGTTTTGGGCCCCTGGAAGCATGAAAATCACTTTAAACATGCTAATTTTAGCTCTAACACTGATGATCCACCTACAAATGTGAACTGACGTTCAAAAATAAAGCATTTGAAAACGGACCATTTTCCACATTTCTGAAGCATGACGTAATGGGGGGGTGTTATCTCTTTTGTCGAAAATCAGCCGTTTTTGCTCGAACATTAAATGCCTCCAAATGGTATTTAATTAACTTCCCGAGCCCCTGGAAGCATGAAAATCACTTTAAACATGCTAATTTTAGCTCTAACACTGATGATCCACCTACAAATGTGAACTGACGTTCAAAAATAAAACATTTGAAAACGGACCATTTTCCACATTTCTGAAGCATGACGTAATGGGGGGGTGTTATCTCTTTTGTCGAAAATCAGCCGTTTTTGCTCGAACATTAAATGCCTCCAAATGGTATTTAATTAACTTCCCGAGCCCCTGGAAGCATGAAAATCACTTTAAACATGCTAATTTTAGCTCTAACACTGATGATCCACCTACAAATGTGAACTGACGTTCAAAAATAAAACATTTGAAAACGGACCATTTTCCACATTTCTGAAGCATGACGTAATGGGGGGGTGTTATCTCTTTTGTCGAAAATCAGCCGTTTTTGCTCGAACATTAAATGCCTCCAAATGGTATTTAATTAACTTCCCGAGCCCCTGGAAGCATGAAAATCACTTTAAACATGCTAATTTTAGCTCTAACACTGATGATCCACCTACAAATGTGAACTGACGTTCAAAAATAAAACATTTGAAAACGGACCATTTTCCACATTTCTGAAGCATGACGTAATGGGGGGTGTTATCTCTTTTGTCGAAAATCAGCCATTTTTGCTCGAACATTAAATGCCTCCAAATGGTATTTATTTCACTTCCCGGGGTGAAGAAACCCTTTTTGAGAACTCAGAGTGAGTAAATTGGCCATTTTCATGCACTTTTAACCATTCCATTAATCTTGTGTTTTGGGCCCCTGGAAGCTTGAAAATCACTTTAAACATGCTAATTTTAGCTCTAACACTGATGATCCACCTACAAATGTGAACTGACGTTCAAAAATAAAACATTTGAAAACGGACCATTTTCCACATTTCTGAAGCATGACGTAATGGGGGGGTGTTATCTCTTTTGTCGAAAATCAGCCGTTTTTGCTCGAACATTAAATGCCTCCAAATGGTATTTAATTAACTTCCCGAGCCCCTGGAAGCATGAAAATCACTTTAAACATGCTAATTTTAGCTCTAACACTGATGATCCACCTACAAATGTGAACTGAGGTTCAAAAATAAAACATTTGAAAACGGACCATTTTCCACATTTCTGAAGCATGACGTAATGGGGGGGTGTTATCTCTTTTGTCGAAAATCAGCCGTTTTTGCTCGAACATTAAATGCCTCCAAATGGTATTTATTTCACTTCCCGAGCCCCTGGAAGCATGAAAATCACTTTAAACATGCTAATTTTAGCTCTAACACTGATGATCCACCTACAAATGTGAACTGACGTTCAAAAATAAAACATTTGAAAACGGACCATTTTCCACATTTCTGAAGCATGACGTAATGGGGGGGTGTTATCTCTTTTGTCGAAAATCAGCCGTTTTTGCTCGAACATTAAATGCCTCCAAATGGTATTTAATTAACTTCCCGAGCCCCTGGAAGCATGAAAATCACTTTAAACATGCTAATTTTAGCTCTAACACTGATGATCCACCTACAAATGTGAACTGACGTTCAAAAATAAAACATTTGAAAACGGACCATTTTCCACATTTCTGAAGCATGACGTAATGGGGGGGTGTTATCTCTTTTGTCGAAAATCAGCCATTTTTGCTCGAACATTAAATGCCTCCAAATGGTATTTATTTCACTTCCCGGGGTGAAGAAACCCTTTTTGAGAACTCAGAGTGAGTAAATTGGCCATTTTCATGCACTTTTAACCATTCCATTAATCTTGTGTTTTGGGCCCCTGGAAGCATGAAAATCACTTTAAACATGCTAATTTTAGCTCTAACACTGATGATCCACCTACAAATGTGAACTGAGGTTCAAAAATAAAACATTTGAAAACGGACCATTTTCCACATTTCTGAAGCATGACGTAATGGGGGGGTGTTATCTCTTTTGTCGAAAATCAGCCGTTTTTGCTCGAACATTAAATGCCTCCAAATGGTATTTATTTCACTTCCCGAGCCCCTGGAAGCATGAAAATCACTTTAAACATGCTAATTTTAGCTCTAACACTGATGATCCACCTACAAATGTGAACTGACGTTCAAAAATAAAACATTTGAAAACGGACCATTTTCCACATTTCTGAAGCATGACGTAATGGGGGGGTGTTATCTCTTTTGTCGAAAATCAGCCGTTTTTGCTCGAACATTAAATGCCTCCAAATGGTATTTAATTAACTTCCCGAGCCCCTGGAAGCATGAAAATCACTTTAAACATGCTAATTTTAGCTCTAACACTGATGATCCACCTACAAATGTGAACTGACGTTCAAAAATAAAACATTTGAAAACGGACCATTTTCCACATTTCTGAAGCATGACGTAATGGGGGGGTGTTATCTCTTTTGTCGAAAATCAGCCGTTTTTGCTCGAACATTAAATGCCTCCAAATGGTATTTAATTAACTTCCCGAGCCCCTGGAAGCATGAAAATCACTTTAAACATGCTAATTTTAGCTCTAACACTGATGATCCACCTACAAATGTGAACTGACGTTCAAAAATAAAACATTTGAAAACGGACCATTTTCCACATTTCTGAAGCATGACGTAATGGGGGGGTGTTATCTCTTTTGTCGAAAATCAGCCATTTTTGCTCGAACATTAAATGCCTCCAAATGGTATTTATTTCACTTCCCGGGGTGAAGAAACCCTTTTTGAGAACTCAGAGTGAGTAAATTGGCCATTTTCATGCACTTTTAACCATTCCATTAATCTTGTGTTTTGGGCCCCTGGAAGCTTGAAAATCACTTTAAACATGCTAATTTTAGCTCTAACACTGATGATCCACCTACAAATGTGAACTGACGTTCAAAAATAAAACATTTGAAAACGGACCATTTTCCACATTTCTGAAGCATGACGTAATGGGGGGGTGTTATCTCTTTTGTCGAAAATCAGCCGTTTTTGCTCGAACATTAAATGCCTCCAAATGGTATTTAATTAACTTCCCGAGCCCCTGGAAGCATGAAAATCACTTTAAACATGCTAATTTTAGCTCTAACACTGATGATCCACCTACAAATGTGAACTGACGTTCAAAAATAAAACATTTGAAAACGGACCATTTTCCACATTTCTGAAGCATGACGTAAGGGGGGGGTGTTATCTCTTTTGTCGAAAATCAGCCGTTTTTGCTCGAACATTAAATGCCTCCAAATGGTATTTATTTCACTTGCCGAGCCCCTGGAAGCATGAAAATCACTTTAAACATGCTAATTTTAGCTCTAACACTGATGATCCACCTACAAATGTGAACTGACGTTCAAAAATAAAACATTTGAAAACGGACCATTTTCCACATTTCTGAAGCATGACGTAATGGGGGGTGTTATCTCTTTTGTCGAAAATCAGCCGTTTTTGCTCGAACATTAAATGCCTCCAAATGGTATTTAATTAACTTCCCGAGCCCCTGGAAGCATGAAAATCACTTTAAACATGCTAATTTTAGCTCTAACACTGATGATCCACCTACAAATGTGAACTGACGTTCAAAAATAAAACATTTGAAAACGGACCATTTTCCACATTTCTGAAGCATGACGTAATGGGGGGGTGTTATCTCTTTTGTCGAAAATCAGCCGTTTTTGCTCGAACATTAAATGCCTCCAAATGGTATTTAATTAACTTCCCGGGGTGAAGAAACCCTTTTTGAGAACTCAGAGTGAGTAAATTGGCCATTTTCATGCACTTTTAACCATTCCATTAATCTTGTGTTTTGGGCCCCTGGAAGCTTGAAAATCACTTTAAACATGCTAATTTTAGCTCTAACACTGATGATCCACCTACAAATGTGAACTGACGTTCAAAAATAAAACATTTGAAAACGGACCATTTTCCACATTTCTGAAGCATGACGTAATGGGGGGGTGTTATCTCTTTTGTCGAAAATCAGCCGTTTTTGCTCGAACATTAAATGCCTCCAAATGGTATTTAATTAACTTCCCGAGCCCCTGGAAGCATGAAAATCACTTTAAACATGCTAATTTTAGCTCTAACACTGATGATCCACCTACAAATGTGAACTGAGGTTCAAAAATAAAACATTTGAAAACGGACCATTTTCCACATTTCTGAAGCATGACGTAAGGGGGGGGTGTTATCTCTTTTGTCGAAAATCAGCCGTTTTTGCTCGAACATTAAATGCCTCCAAATGGTATTTATTTCACTTGCCGAGCCCCTGGAAGCATGAAAATCACTTTAAACATGCTAATTTTAGCTCTAACACTGATGATCCACCTACAAATGTGAACTGACGTTCAAAAATAAAACATTTGAAAACGGACCATTTTCCACATTTCTGAAGCATGACGTAATGGGGGGTGTTATCTCTTTTGTCGAAAATCAGCCGTTTTTGCTCGAACATTAAATGCCTCCAAATGGTATTTAATTAACTTCCCGAGCCCCTGGAAGCATGAAAATCACTTTAAACATGCTAATTTTAGCTCTAACACTGATGATCCACCTACAAATGTGAACTGACGTTCAAAAATAAAACATTTGAAAACGGACCATTTTCCACATTTCTGAAGCATGACGTAATGGGGGGGTGTTATCTCTTTTGTCGAAAATCAGCCGTTTTTGCTCGAACATTAAATGCCTCCAAATGGTATTTAATTAACTTCCCGGGGTGAAGAAACCCTTTTTGAGAACTCAGAGTGAGTAAATTGACCATTTTCATGCACTTTTAACCATTCCATAAATCTTGTGTTTTGGGCCCCTGGAAGCATGAAAATCACTTTAAACATGCTAATTTTAGCTCTAACACTGATGATCCACCTACAAATGTGAACTGACGTTCAAAAATAAAACATTTGAAAACGGACCATTTTCCACATTTCTGAAGCATGACGTAATGGGGGGGTGTTATCTCTTTTGTCGAAAATCAGCCGTTTTTGCTCGAACATTAAATGCCTCCAAATGGTATTTAATTAACTTCCCGAGCCCCTGGAAGCATGAAAATCACTTTAAACATGCTAATTTTAGCTCTAACACTGATGATCCACCTACAAATGTGAACTGACGTTCAAAAATAAAACATTTGAAAACGGACCATTTTCCACATTTCTGAAGCATGACGTAATGGGGGGGTGTTATCTCTTTTGTCGAAAATCAGCCATTTTTGCTCGAACATTAAATGCCTCCAAATGGTATTTATTTCACTTCCCGGGGTGAAGAAACCCTTTTTGAGAACTCAGAGTGAGTAAATTGGCCATTTTCATGCACTTTTAACCATTCCATTAATCTTGTGTTTTGGGCCCCTGGAAGCTTGAAAATCACTTTAAACATGCTAATTTTAGCTCTAACACTGATGATCCACCTACAAATGTGAACTGACGTTCAAAAATAAAACATTTGAAAACGGACCATTTTCCACATTTCTGAAGCATGACGTAATGGGGGGGTGTTATCTCTTTTGTCGAAAATCAGCCGTTTTTGCTCGAACATTAAATGCCTCCAAATGGTATTTAATTAACTTCCCGAGCCCCTGGAAGCATGAAAATCACTTTAAACATGCTAATTTTAGCTCTAACACTGATGATCCACCTACAAATGTGAACTGAGGTTCAAAAATAAAACATTTGAAAACGGACCATTTTCCACATTTCTGAAGCATGACGTAAGGGGGGGGTGTTATCTCTTTTGTCGAAAATCAGCCGTTTTTGCTCGAACATTAAATGCCTCCAAATGGTATTTATTTCACTTGCCGAGCCCCTGGAAGCATGAAAATCACTTTAAACATGCTAATTTTAGCTCTAACACTGATGATCCACCTACAAATGTGAACTGACGTTCAAAAATAAAACATTTGAAAACGGACCATTTTCCACATTTCTGAAGCATGACGTAATGGGGGGTGTTATCTCTTTTGTCGAAAATCAGCCGTTTTTGCTCGAACATTAAATGCCTCCAAATGGTATTTAATTAACTTCCCGAGCCCCTGGAAGCATGAAAATCACTTTAAACATGCTAATTTTAGCTCTAACACTGATGATCCACCTACAAATGTGAACTGACGTTCAAAAATAAAACATTTGAAAACGGACCATTTTCCACATTTCTGAAGCATGACGTAATGGGGGGTGTTATCTCTTTTGTCGAAAATCAGCCGTTTTTGCTCGAACATTAAATGCCTCCAAATGGTATTTAATTAACTTCCCGGGGTGAAGAAACCCTTTTTGAGAACTCAGAGTGAGTAAATTGGCCATTTTCATGCACTTTTAACCATTCCATTAATCTTGTGTTTTGGGCCCCTGGAAGCATGAAAATCACTTTAAACATGCTAATTTTAGCTCTAACACTGATGATCCACCTACAAATGTGAACTGACGTTCAAAAATAAAACATTTGAAAACGGACCATTTTCCACATTTCTGAAGCATGACGTAATGGGGGGGTGTTATCTCTTTTGTCGAAAATCAGCCGTTTTTGCTCGAACATTAAATGCCTCCAAATGGTATTTAATTAACTTCCTGAGCCCCTGGAAGCATGAAAATCACTTTAAACATGCTAATTTTAGCTCTAACACTGATGATCCACCTACAAATGTGAACTGACGTTCAAAAATAAAACATTTGAAAACGGACCATTTTCCACATTTCTGAAGCATGACGTAATGGGGGGTGTTATCTCTTTTGTCGAAAATCAGCCGTTTTTGCTCGAACATTAAATGCCTCCAAATGGTATTTAATTAACTTCCCGAGCCCCTGGAAGCATGAAAATCACTTTAAACATGCTAATTTTAGCTCTAACACTGATGATCCACCTACAAATGTGAACTGACGTTCAAAAATAAAACATTTGAAAACGGACCATTTTCCACATTTCTGAAGCATGACGTAATGGGGGGGTGTTATCTCTTTTGTCGAAAATCAGCCGTTTTTGCTCGAACATTAAATGCCTCCAAATGGTATTTAATTAACTTCCCGGGGTGAAGAAACCCTTTTTGAGAACTCAGAGTGAGTAAATTGACCATTTTCATGCACTTTTAACCATTCCATAAATCTTGTGTTTTGGGCCCCTGGAAGCATGAAAATCACTTTAAACATGCTAATTTTAGCTCTAACACTGATGATCCACCTACAAATGTGAACTGACGTTCAAAAATAAAACATTTGAAAACGGACCATTTTCCACATTTCTGAAGCATGACGTAATGGGGGGGTGTTATCTCTTTTGTCGAAAATCAGCCGTTTTTGCTCGAACATTAAATGCCTCCAAATGGTATTTAATTAACTTCCCGAGCCCCTGGAAGCATGAAAATCACTTTAAACATGCTAATTTTAGCTCTAACACTGATGATCCACCTACAAATGTGAACTGACGTTCAAAAATAAAACATTTGAAAACGGACCATTTTCCACATTTCTGAAGCATGACGTAATGGGGGGGTGTTATCTCTTTTGTCGAAAATCAGCCGTTTTTGCTCGAACATTAAATGCCTCCAAATGGTATTTAATTAACTTCCCGGGGTGAAGAAACCCTTTTTGAGAACTCAGAGTGAGTAAATTGGCCATTTTCATGCACTTTTAACCATTCCATAAATCTTGTGTTTTGGGCCCCTGGAAGCATGAAAATCACTTTAAACATGCTAATTTTAGCTCTAACACTGATGATCCACCTACAAATGTGAACTGACGTTCAAAAATAAAACATTTGAAAACGGACCATTTTCCACATTTCTGAAGCATGACGTAATGGGGGGGTGTTATCTCTTTTGTCGAAAATCAGCCGTTTTTGCTCGAACATTAAATGCCTCCAAATGGTATTTAATTAACTTCCCGAGCCCCTGGAAGCATGAAAATCACTTTAAACATGCTAATTTTAGCTCTAACACTGATGATCCACCTACAAATGTGAACTGACGTTCAAAAATAAAACATTTGAAAACGGACCATTTTCCACATTTCTGAAGCATGACGTAATGGGGGGGTGTTATCTCTTTTGTCGAAAATCAGCCGTTTTTGCTCGAACATTAAATGCCTCCAAATGGTATTTAATTAACTTCCCGGGATGAAGAAACCCTTTTTGAGAACTCAGAGTGAGTAAATTGGCCATTTTCATGCACTTTTAACCATTCCATAAATCTTGTGTTTTGGGCCCCTGGAAGCATGAAAATCACTTTAAACATGCTAATTTTAGCTCTAACACTGATGATCCACCTACAAATGTGAACTGACGTTCAAAAATAAAACATTTGAAAACGGACCATTTTCCACATTTCTGAAGCATGACGTAATGGGGGGGTGTTATCTCTTTTGTCGAAAATCAGCCGTTTTTGCTCGAACATTAAATGCCTCCAAATGGTATTTAATTAACTTCCCGAGCCCCTGGAAGCATGAAAATCACTTTAAACATGCTAATTTTAGCTCTAACACTGATGATCCACCTACAAATGTGAACTGACGTTCAAAAATAAAACATTTGAAAACGGACCATTTTCCACATTTCTGAAGCATGACGTAATGGGGGGGTGTTATCTCTTTTGTCGAAAATCAGCCGTTTTTGCTCGAACATTAAATGCCTCCAAATGGTATTTATTTCACTTCCCGGGGTGAAGAAACCCTTTTTGAGAACTCAGAGTGAGTAAATTGGCCATTTTCATGCACTTTTAACCATTCCATTAATCTTGTGTTTTGGGCCCCTGGAAGCATGAAAATCACTTTAAACATGCTAATTTTAGCTCTAACACTGATGATCCACCTACAAATGTGAACTGACGTTCAAAAATAAAGCATTTGAAAACGGACCATTTTCCACATTTCTGAAGCATGACGTAATGGGGGGGTGTTATCTCTTTTGTCGAAAATCAGCCGTTTTTGCTCGAACATTAAATGCCTCCAAATGGTATTTAATTAACTTCCCGAGCCCCTGGAAGCATGAAAATCACTTTAAACATGCTAATTTTAGCTCTAACACTGATGATCCACCTACAAATGTGAACTGACGTTCAAAAATAAAACATTTGAAAACTGACCATTTTCCACATTTCTGAAGCATGACGTAATGGGGGGGTGTTATCTCTTTTGTCGAAAATCAGCCGTTTTTGCTCGAACATTAAATGCCTCCAAATGGTATTTAATTAACTTCCCGAGCCCCTGGAAGCATGAAAATCACTTTAAACATGCTAATTTTAGCTCTAACACTGATGATCCACCTACAAATGTGAACTGACGTTCAAAAATAAAACATTTGAAAACGGACCATTTTCCACATTTCTGAAGCATGACGTAATGGGGGGGTGTTATCTCTTTTGTCGAAAATCAGCCGTTTTTGCTCGAACATTAAATGCCTCCAAATGGTATTTAATTAACTTCCCGAGCCCCTGGAAGCATGAAAATCACTTTAAACATGCTAATTTTAGCTCTAACACTGATGATCCACCTACAAATGTGAACTGACGTTCAAAAATAAAACATTTGAAAACGGACCATTTTCCACATTTCTGAAGCATGACGTAATGGGGGGGTGTTATCTCTTTTGTCGAAAATCAGCCATTTTTGCTCGAACATTAAATGCCTCCAAATGGTATTTATTTCACTTCCCGGGGTGAAGAAACCCTTTTTGAGAACTCAGAGTGAGTAAATTGGCCATTTTCATGCACTTTTAACCATTCCATTAATCTTGTGTTTTGGGCCCCTGGAAGCTTGAAAATCACTTTAAACATGCTAATTTTAGCTCTAACACTGATGATCCACCTACAAATGTGAACTGACGTTCAAAAATAAAACATTTGAAAACGGACCATTTTCCACATTTCTGAAGCATGACGTAATGGGGGGGTGTTATCTCTTTTGTCGAAAATCAGCCGTTTTTGCTCGAACATTAAATGCCTCCAAATGGTATTTAATTAACTTCCCGAGCCCCTGGAAGCATGAAAATCACTTTAAACATGCTAATTTTAGCTCTAACACTGATGATCCACCTACAAATGTGAACTGAGGTTCAAAAATAAAACATTTGAAAACGGACCATTTTCCACATTTCTGAAGCATGACGTAATGGGGGGGTGTTATCTCTTTTGTCGAAAATCAGCCGTTTTTGCTCGAACATTAAATGCCTCCAAATGGTATTTATTTCACTTCCCGAGCCCCTGGAAGCATGAAAATCACTTTAAACATGCTAATTTTAGCTCTAACACTGATGATCCACCTACAAATGTGAACTGACGTTCAAAAATAAAACATTTGAAAACGGACCATTTTCCACATTTCTGAAGCATGACGTAATGGGGGGGTGTTATCTCTTTTGTCGAAAATCAGCCATTTTTGCTCGAACATTAAATGCCTCCAAATGGTATTTATTTCACTTCCCGGGGTGAAGAAACCCTTTTTGAGAACTCAGAGTGAGTAAATTGGCCATTTTCATGCACTTTTAACCATTCCATTAATCTTGTGTTTTGGGCCCCTGGAAGCTTGAAAATCACTTTAAACATGCTAATTTTAGCTCTAACACTGATGATCCACCTACAAATGTGAACTGACGTTCAAAAATAAAACATTTGAAAACGGACCATTTTCCACATTTCTGAAGCATGACGTAATGGGGGGTGTTATCTCTTTTGTCGAAAATCAGCCGTTTTTGCTCGAACATTAAATGCCTCCAAATGGTATTTAATTAACTTCCCGAGCCCCTGGAAGCATGAAAATCACTTTAAACATGCTAATTTTAGCTCTAACACTGATGATCCACCTACAAATGTGAACTGAGGTTCAAAAATAAAACATTTGAAAACGGACGATTTTCCACATTTCTGAAGCATGACGTAAGGGGGGGGTGTTATCTCTTTTGTCGAAAATCAGCAGTTTTTGCTCGAACATTAAATGCCTCCAAATGGTATTTATTTCACTTCCCGAGCCCCTGGAAGCATGAAAATCACTTTAAACATGCTAATTTTAGCTCTAACACTGATGATCCACCTACAAATGTGAACTGACGTTCAAAAATAAAACATTTGAAAACGGACCATTTTCCACATTTCTGAAGCATGACGTAATGGGGGGTGTTATCTCTTTTGTCGAAAATCAGCCGTTTTTGCTCGAACATTAAATGCCTCCAAATGGTATTTAATTAACTTCCCGAGCCCCTGGAAGCATGAAAATCACTTTAAACATGCTAATTTTAGCTCTAACACTGATGATCCACCTACAAATGTGAACTGACGTTCAAAAATAAAACATTTGAAAACGGACCATTTTCCACATTTCTGAAGCATGACGTAATGGGGGGGTGTTATCTCTTTTGTCGAAAATCAGCCGTTTTTGCTCGAACATTAAATGCCTCCAAATGGTATTTAATTAACTTCCCGGGGTGAAGAAACCCTTTTTGAGAACTCAGAGTGAGTAAATTGACCATTTTCATGCACTTTTAACCATTCCATAAATCTTGTGTTTTGGGCCCCTGGAAGCATGAAAATCACTTTAAACATGCTAATTTTAGCTCTAACACTGATGATCCACCTACAAATGTGAACTGACGTTCAAAAATAAAACATTTGAAAACGGACCATTTTCCACATTTCTGAAGCATGACGTAATGGGGGGGTGTTATCTCTTTTGTCGAAAATCAGCCGTTTTTGCTCGAACATTAAATGCCTCCAAATGGTATTTAATTAACTTCCCGAGCCCCTGGAAGCATGAAAATCACTTTAAACATGCTAATTTTAGCTCTAACACTGATGATCCACCTACAAATGTGAACTGACGTTCAAAAATAAAACATTTGAAAACGGACCATTTTCCACATTTCTGAAGCATGACGTAATGGGGGGGGTGTTATCTCTTTTGTCGAAAATCAGCCGTTTTTGCTCGAACATTAAATGCCTCCAAATGGTATTTATTTCACTTCCCGGGGTGAAGAAACCCTTTTTGAGAACTCAGAGTGAGTAAATTGGCCATTTTCATGCACTTTTAACCATTCCATTAATCTTGTGTTTTGGGCCCCTGGAAGCATGAAAATCACTTTAAACATGCTAATTTTAGCTCTAACACTGATGATCCACCTACAAATGTGAACTGACGTTCAAAAATAAAGCATTTGAAAACGGACCATTTTCCACATTTCTGAAGCATGACGTAATGGGGGGGTGTTATCTCTTTTGTCGAAAATCAGCCGTTTTTGCTCGAACATTAAATGCCTCCAAATGGTATTTGATTAACTTCCCGAGCCCCTGGAAGCATGAAAATCACTTTAAACATGCTAATTTTAGCTCTAACACTGATGATCCACCTACAAATGTGAACTGACGTTCAAAAATAAAACATTTGAAAACGGACCATTTTCCACATTTCTGAAGCATGACGTAATGGGGGGGTGTTATCTCTTTTGTCGAAAATCAGCCGTTTTTGCTCGAACATTAAATGCCTCCAAATGGTATTTAATTAACTTCCCGAGCCCCTGGAAGCATGAAAATCACTTTAAACATGCTAATTTTAGCTCTAACACTGATGATCCACTTACAAATGTGAACTGACGTTCAAAAATAAAACATTTGAAAACGGACCATTTTCCACATTTCTGAAGCATGACGTAATGGGGGGGGTGTTATCTCTTTTGTCGAAAATCAGCCGTTTTTGCTCGAACATTAAATGCCTCCAAATGGTATTTAATTAACTTCCCGAGCCCCTGGAAGCATGAAAATCACTTTAAACATGCTAATTTTAGCTCTAACACTGATGATCCACCTACAAATGTGAACTGACGTTCAAAAATAAAACATTTGAAAACGGACCATTTTCCACATTTCTGAAGCATGACGTAATGGGGGGGTGTTATCTCTTTTGTCGAAAATCAGCCATTTTTGCTCGAACATTAAATGCCTCCAAATGGTATTTATTTCACTTCCCGGGGTGAAGAAATGCTTTTTGAGAACTCAGAGTGAGTAAATTGGCCATTTTCATGCACTTTTAACCATTCCATTAATCTTGTGTTTTGGGCCCCTGGAAGCTTGAAAATCACTTTAAACATGCTAATTTTAGCTCTAACACTGATGATCCACCTACAAATGTGAACTGACGTTCAAAAATAAAGCATTTGAAAACGGACCATTTTCCACATTTCTGAAGCATGACGTAATGGGGGGGTGTTATCTCTTTTGTCGAAAATCAGCCGTTTTTGCTCGAACATTAAATGCCTCCAAATGGTATTTAATTAACTTCCCGAGCCCCTGGAAGCATGAAAATCACTTTAAACATGCTAATTTTAGCTCTAACACTGATGATCCACCTACAAATGTGAACTGACGTTCAAAAATAAAACATTTGAAAACGGACCATTTTCCACATTTCTGAAGCATGACGTAATGGGGGGGTGTTATCTCTTTTGTCGAAAATCAGCCGTTTTTGCTCGAACATTAAATGCCTCCAAATGGTATTTAATTAACTTCCCGAGCCCCTGGAAGCATGAAAATCACTTTAAACATGCTAATTTTAGCTCTAACACTGATGATCCACCTACAAATGTGAACTGAGGTTCAAAAATAAAACATTTGAAAACGGACCATTTTCCACATTTCTGAAGCATGACGTAATGGGGGGGTGTTATCTCTTTTGTCGAAAATCAGCCGTTTTTGCTCGAACATTAAATGCCTCCAAATGGTATTTATTTCACTTCCCGAGCCCCTGGAAGCATGAAAATCACTTTAAACATGCTAATTTTAGCTCTAACACTGATGATCCACCTACAAATGTGAACTGACGTTCAAAAATAAAACATTTGAAAACGGACCATTTTCCACATTTCTGAAGCATGACGTAATGGGGGGGTGTTATCTCTTTTGTCGAAAATCAGCCATTTTTGCTCGAACATTAAATGCCTCCAAATGGTATTTATTTCACTTCCCGGGGTGAAGAAACCCTTTTTGAGAACTCAGAGTGAGTAAATTGGCCATTTTCATGCACTTTTAACCATTCCATTAATCTTGTGTTTTGGGCCCCTGGAAGCTTGAAAATCACTTTAAACATGCTAATTTTAGCTCTAACACTGATGATCCACCTACAAATGTGAACTGACGTTCAAAAATAAAACATTTGAAAACGGACCATTTTCCACATTTCTGAAGCATGACGTAATGGGGGGTGTTATCTCTTTTGTCGAAAATCAGCCGTTTTTGCTCGAACATTAAATGCCTCCAAATGGTATTTAATTAACTTCCCGAGCCCCTGGAAGCATGAAAATCACTTTAAACATGCTAATTTTAGCTCTAACACTGATGATCCACCTACAAATGTGAACTGAGGTTCAAAAATAAAACATTTGAAAACGGACCATTTTCCACATTTCTGAAGCATGACGTAAGGGGGGGGTGTTATCTCTTTTGTCGAAAATCAGCAGTTTTTGCTCGAACATTAAATGCCTCCAAATGGTATTTATTTCACTTCCCGAGCCCCTGGAAGCATGAAAATCACTTTAAACATGCTAATTTTAGCTCTAACACTGATGATCCACCTACAAATGTGAACTGACGTTCAAAAATAAAACATTTGAAAACGGACCATTTTCCACATTTCTGAAGCATGACGTAATGGGGGGTGTTATCTCTTTTGTCGAAAATCAGCCGTTTTTGCTCGAACATTAAATGCCTCCAAATGGTATTTAATTAACTTCCCGAGCCCCTGGAAGCATGAAAATCACTTTAAACATGCTAATTTTAGCTCTAACACTGATGATCCACCTACAAATGTGAACTGACGTTCAAAAATAAAACATTTGAAAACGGACCATTTTCCACATTTCTGAAGCATGACGTAATGGGGGGGTGTTATCTCTTTTGTCGAAAATCAGCCGTTTTTGCTCGAACATTAAATGCCTCCAAATGGTATTTAATTAACTTCCCGGGGTGAAGAAACCCTTTTTGAGAACTCAGAGTGAGTAAATTGACCATTTTCATGCACTTTTAACCATTCCATAAATCTTGTGTTTTGGGCCCCTGGAAGCATGAAAATCACTTTAAACATGCTAATTTTAGCTCTAACACTGATGATCCACCTACAAATGTGAACTGACGTTCAAAAATAAAACATTTGAAAACGGACCATTTTCCACATTTCTGAAGCATGACGTAATGGGGGGGTGTTATCTCTTTTGTCGAAAATCAGCCGTTTTTGCTCGAACATTAAATGCCTCCAAATGGTATTTAATTAACTTCCCGAGCCCCTGGAAGCATGAAAATCACTTTAAACATGCTAATTTTAGCTCTAACACTGATGATCCACCTACAAATGTGAACTGACGTTCAAAAATAAAACATTTGAAAACGGACCATTTTCCACATTTCTGAAGCATGACGTAATGGGGGGGGTGTTATCTCTTTTGTCGAAAATCAGCCGTTTTTGCTCGAACATTAAATGCCTCCAAATGGTATTTATTTCACTTCCCGGGGTGAAGAAACCCTTTTTGAGAACTCAGAGTGAGTAAATTGGCCATTTTCATGCACTTTTAACCATTCCATTAATCTTGTGTTTTGGGCCCCTGGAAGCATGAAAATCACTTTAAACATGCTAATTTTAGCTCTAACACTGATGATCCACCTACAAATGTGAACTGACGTTCAAAAATAAAGCATTTGAAAACGGACCATTTTCCACATTTCTGAAGCATGACGTAATGGGGGGGTGTTATCTCTTTTGTCGAAAATCAGCCGTTTTTGCTCGAACATTAAATGCCTCCAAATGGTATTTGATTAACTTCCCGAGCCCCTGGAAGCATGAAAATCACTTTAAACATGCTAATTTTAGCTCTAACACTGATGATCCACCTACAAATGTGAACTGACGTTCAAAAATAAAACATTTGAAAACGGACCATTTTCCACATTTCTGAAGCATGACGTAATGGGGGGGTGTTATCTCTTTTGTCGAAAATCAGCCGTTTTTGCTCGAACATTAAATGCCTCCAAATGGTATTTAATTAACTTCCCGAGCCCCTGGAAGCATGAAAATCACTTTAAACATGCTAATTTTAGCTCTAACACTGATGATCCACTTACAAATGTGAACTGACGTTCAAAAATAAAACATTTGAAAACGGACCATTTTCCACATTTCTGAAGCATGACGTAATGGGGGGGTGTTATCTCTTTTGTCGAAAATCAGCCGTTTTTGCTCGAACATTAAATGCCTCCAAATGGTATTTAATTAACTTCCCGAGCCCCTGGAAGCATGAAAATCACTTTAAACATGCTAATTTTAGCTCTAACACTGATGATCCACCTACAAATGTGAACTGACGTTCAAAAATAAAACATTTGAAAACGGACCATTTTCCACATTTCTGAAGCATGACGTAATGGGGGGGTGTTATCTCTTTTGTCGAAAATCAGCCATTTTTGCTCGAACATTAAATGCCTCCAAATGGTATTTATTTCACTTCCCGGGGTGAAGAAATGCTTTTTGAGAACTCAGAGTGAGTAAATTGGCCATTTTCATGCACTTTTAACCATTCCATTAATCTTGTGTTTTGGGCCCCTGGAAGCTTGAAAATCACTTTAAACATGCTAATTTTAGCTCTAACACTGATGATCCACCTACAAATGTGAACTGACGTTCAAAAATAAAGCATTTGAAAACGGACCATTTTCCACATTTCTGAAGCATGACGTAATGGGGGGGTGTTATCTCTTTTGTCGAAAATCAGCCGTTTTTGCTCGAACATTAAATGCCTCCAAATGGTATTTAATTAACTTCCCGAGCCCCTGGAAGCATGAAAATCACTTTAAACATGCTAATTTTAGCTCTAACACTGATGATCCACCTACAAATGTGAACTGACGTTCAAAAATAAAACATTTGAAAACGGACCATTTTCCACATTTCTGAAGCATGACGTAATGGGGGGGTGTTATCTCTTTTGTCGAAAATCAGCCGTTTTTGCTCGAACATTAAATGCCTCCAAATGGTATTTAATTAACTTCCCGAGCCCCTGGAAGCATGAAAATCACTTTAAACATGCTAATTTTAGCTCTAACACTGATGATCCACCTACAAATGTGAACTGACGTTCAAAAATAAAACATTTGAAAACGGACCATTTTCCACATTTCTGAAGCATGACGTAATGGGGGGGTGTTATCTCTTTTGTCGAAAATCAGCCGTTTTTGCTCGAACATTAAATGCCTCCAAATGGTATTTAATTAACTTCCCGAGCCCCTGGAAGCATGAAAATCACTTTAAACATGCTAATTTTAGCTCTAACACTGATGATCCACCTACAAATGTGAACTGACGTTCAAAAATAAAACATTTGAAAACGGACCATTTTCCACATTTCTGAAGCATGACGTAATGGGGGGTGTTATCTCTTTTGTCGAAAATCAGCCATTTTTGCTCGAACATTAAATGCCTCCAAATGGTATTTATTTCACTTCCCGGGGTGAAGAAACCCTTTTTGAGAACTCAGAGTGAGTAAATTGGCCATTTTCATGCACTTTTAACCATTCCATTAATCTTGTGTTTTGGGCCCCTGGAAGCTTGAAAATCACTTTAAACATGCTAATTTTAGCTCTAACACTGATGATCCACCTACAAATGTGAACTGACGTTCAAAAATAAAACATTTGAAAACGGACCATTTTCCACATTTCTGAAGCATGACGTAATGGGGGGGTGTTATCTCTTTTGTCGAAAATCAGCCGTTTTTGCTCGAACATTAAATGCCTCCAAATGGTATTTAATTAACTTCCCGAGCCCCTGGAAGCATGAAAATCACTTTAAACATGCTAATTTTAGCTCTAACACTGATGATCCACCTACAAATGTGAACTGAGGTTCAAAAATAAAACATTTGAAAACGGACCATTTTCCACATTTCTGAAGCATGACGTAATGGGGGGGTGTTATCTCTTTTGTCGAAAATCAGCCGTTTTTGCTCGAACATTAAATGCCTCCAAATGGTATTTATTTCACTTCCCGAGCCCCTGGAAGCATGAAAATCACTTTAAACATGCTAATTTTAGCTCTAACACTGATGATCCACCTACAAATGTGAACTGACGTTCAAAAATAAAACATTTGAAAACGGACCATTTTCCACATTTCTGAAGCATGACGTAATGGGGGGGTGTTATCTCTTTTGTCGAAAATCAGCCGTTTTTGCTCGAACATTAAATGCCTCCAAATGGTATTTAATTAACTTCCCGAGCCCCTGGAAGCATGAAAATCACTTTAAACATGCTAATTTTAGCTCTAACACTGATGATCCACCTACAAATGTGAACTGACGTTCAAAAATAAAACATTTGAAAACGGACCATTTTCCACATTTCTGAAGCATGACGTAATGGGGGGGTGTTATCTCTTTTGTCGAAAATCAGCCATTTTTGCTCGAACATTAAATGCCTCCAAATGGTATTTATTTCACTTCCCGGGGTGAAGAAACCCTTTTTGAGAACTCAGAGTGAGTAAATTGGCCATTTTCATGCACTTTTAACCATTCCATTAATCTTGTGTTTTGGGCCCCTGGAAGCATGAAAATCACTTTAAACATGCTAATTTTAGCTCTAACACTGATGATCCACCTACAAATGTGAACTGAGGTTCAAAAATAAAACATTTGAAAACGGACCATTTTCCACATTTCTGAAGCATGACGTAATGGGGGGGTGTTATCTCTTTTGTCGAAAATCAGCCGTTTTTGCTCGAACATTAAATGCCTCCAAATGGTATTTATTTCACTTCCCGAGCCCCTGGAAGCATGAAAATCACTTTAAACATGCTAATTTTAGCTCTAACACTGATGATCCACCTACAAATGTGAACTGACGTTCAAAAATAAAACATTTGAAAACGGACCATTTTCCACATTTCTGAAGCATGACGTAATGGGGGGGTGTTATCTCTTTTGTCGAAAATCAGCCGTTTTTGCTCGAACATTAAATGCCTCCAAATGGTATTTAATTAACTTCCCGAGCCCCTGGAAGCATGAAAATCACTTTAAACATGCTAATTTTAGCTCTAACACTGATGATCCACCTACAAATGTGAACTGACGTTCAAAAATAAAACATTTGAAAACGGACCATTTTCCACATTTCTGAAGCATGACGTAATGGGGGGGTGTTATCTCTTTTGTCGAAAATCAGCCGTTTTTGCTCGAACATTAAATGCCTCCAAATGGTATTTAATTAACTTCCCGAGCCCCTGGAAGCATGAAAATCACTTTAAACATGCTAATTTTAGCTCTAACACTGATGATCCACCTACAAATGTGAACTGACGTTCAAAAATAAAACATTTGAAAACGGACCATTTTCCACATTTCTGAAGCATGACGTAATGGGGGGGTGTTATCTCTTTTGTCGAAAATCAGCCATTTTTGCTCGAACATTAAATGCCTCCAAATGGTATTTATTTCACTTCCCGGGGTGAAGAAACCCTTTTTGAGAACTCAGAGTGAGTAAATTGGCCATTTTCATGCACTTTTAACCATTCCATTAATCTTGTGTTTTGGGCCCCTGGAAGCTTGAAAATCACTTTAAACATGCTAATTTTAGCTCTAACACTGATGATCCACCTACAAATGTGAACTGACGTTCAAAAATAAAACATTTGAAAACGGACCATTTTCCACATTTCTGAAGCATGACGTAATGGGGGGGTGTTATCTCTTTTGTCGAAAATCAGCCGTTTTTGCTCGAACATTAAATGCCTCCAAATGGTATTTAATTAACTTCCCGAGCCCCTGGAAGCATGAAAATCACTTTAAACATGCTAATTTTAGCTCTAACACTGATGATCCACCTACAAATGTGAACTGACGTTCAAAAATAAAACATTTGAAAACGGACCATTTTCCACATTTCTGAAGCATGACGTAAGGGGGGGGTGTTATCTCTTTTGTCGAAAATCAGCCGTTTTTGCTCGAACATTAAATGCCTCCAAATGGTATTTATTTCACTTGCCGAGCCCCTGGAAGCATGAAAATCACTTTAAACATGCTAATTTTAGCTCTAACACTGATGATCCACCTACAAATGTGAACTGACGTTCAAAAATAAAACATTTGAAAACGGACCATTTTCCACATTTCTGAAGCATGACGTAATGGGGGGTGTTATCTCTTTTGTCGAAAATCAGCCGTTTTTGCTCGAACATTAAATGCCTCCAAATGGTATTTAATTAACTTCCCGAGCCCCTGGAAGCATGAAAATCACTTTAAACATGCTAATTTTAGCTCTAACACTGATGATCCACCTACAAATGTGAACTGACGTTCAAAAATAAAACATTTGAAAACGGACCATTTTCCACATTTCTGAAGCATGACGTAATGGGGGGGTGTTATCTCTTTTGTCGAAAATCAGCCGTTTTTGCTCGAACATTAAATGCCTCCAAATGGTATTTAATTAACTTCCCGGGGTGAAGAAACCCTTTTTGAGAACTCAGAGTGAGTAAATTGGCCATTTTCATGCACTTTTAACCATTCCATTAATCTTGTGTTTTGGGCCCCTGGAAGCTTGAAAATCACTTTAAACATGCTAATTTTAGCTCTAACACTGATGATCCACCTACAAATGTGAACTGACGTTCAAAAATAAAACATTTGAAAACGGACCATTTTCCACATTTCTGAAGCATGACGTAATGGGGGGGTGTTATCTCTTTTGTCGAAAATCAGCCGTTTTTGCTCGAACATTAAATGCCTCCAAATGGTATTTAATTAACTTCCCGAGCCCCTGGAAGCATGAAAATCACTTTAAACATGCTAATTTTAGCTCTAACACTGATGATCCACCTACAAATGTGAACTGAGGTTCAAAAATAAAACATTTGAAAACGGACCATTTTCCACATTTCTGAAGCATGACGTAAGGGGGGGGTGTTATCTCTTTTGTCGAAAATCAGCCGTTTTTGCTCGAACATTAAATGCCTCCAAATGGTATTTATTTCACTTGCCGAGCCCCTGGAAGCATGAAAATCACTTTAAACATGCTAATTTTAGCTCTAACACTGATGATCCACCTACAAATGTGAACTGACGTTCAAAAATAAAACATTTGAAAACGGACCATTTTCCACATTTCTGAAGCATGACGTAATGGGGGGTGTTATCTCTTTTGTCGAAAATCAGCCGTTTTTGCTCGAACATTAAATGCCTCCAAATGGTATTTAATTAACTTCCCGAGCCCCTGGAAGCATGAAAATCACTTTAAACATGCTAATTTTAGCTCTAACACTGATGATCCACCTACAAATGTGAACTGACGTTCAAAAATAAAACATTTGAAAACGGACCATTTTCCACATTTCTGAAGCATGACGTAATGGGGGGGTGTTATCTCTTTTGTCGAAAATCAGCCGTTTTTGCTCGAACATTAAATGCCTCCAAATGGTATTTAATTAACTTCCCGGGGTGAAGAAACCCTTTTTGAGAACTCAGAGTGAGTAAATTGACCATTTTCATGCACTTTTAACCATTCCATAAATCTTGTGTTTTGGGCCCCTGGAAGCATGAAAATCACTTTAAACATGCTAATTTTAGCTCTAACACTGATGATCCACCTACAAATGTGAACTGACGTTCAAAAATAAAACATTTGAAAACGGACCATTTTCCACATTTCTGAAGCATGACGTAATGGGGGGGTGTTATCTCTTTTGTCGAAAATCAGCCGTTTTTGCTCGAACATTAAATGCCTCCAAATGGTATTTAATTAACTTCCCGAGCCCCTGGAAGCATGAAAATCACTTTAAACATGCTAATTTTAGCTCTAACACTGATGATCCACCTACAAATGTGAACTGACGTTCAAAAATAAAACATTTGAAAACGGACCATTTTCCACATTTCTGAAGCATGACGTAATGGGGGGGTGTTATCTCTTTTGTCGAAAATCAGCCATTTTTGCTCGAACATTAAATGCCTCCAAATGGTATTTATTTCACTTCCCGGGGTGAAGAAACCCTTTTTGAGAACTCAGAGTGAGTAAATTGGCCATTTTCATGCACTTTTAACCATTCCATTAATCTTGTGTTTTGGGCCCCTGGAAGCTTGAAAATCACTTTAAACATGCTAATTTTAGCTCTAACACTGATGATCCACCTACAAATGTGAACTGACGTTCAAAAATAAAACATTTGAAAACGGACCATTTTCCACATTTCTGAAGCATGACGTAATGGGGGGGTGTTATCTCTTTTGTCGAAAATCAGCCGTTTTTGCTCGAACATTAAATGCCTCCAAATGGTATTTAATTAACTTCCCGAGCCCCTGGAAGCATGAAAATCACTTTAAACATGCTAATTTTAGCTCTAACACTGATGATCCACCTACAAATGTGAACTGAGGTTCAAAAATAAAACATTTGAAAACGGACCATTTTCCACATTTCTGAAGCATGACGTAAGGGGGGGGTGTTATCTCTTTTGTCGAAAATCAGCCGTTTTTGCTCGAACATTAAATGCCTCCAAATGGTATTTATTTCACTTGCCGAGCCCCTGGAAGCATGAAAATCACTTTAAACATGCTAATTTTAGCTCTAACACTGATGATCCACCTACAAATGTGAACTGACGTTCAAAAATAAAACATTTGAAAACGGACCATTTTCCACATTTCTGAAGCATGACGTAATGGGGGGTGTTATCTCTTTTGTCGAAAATCAGCCGTTTTTGCTCGAACATTAAATGCCTCCAAATGGTATTTAATTAACTTCCCGAGCCCCTGGAAGCATGAAAATCACTTTAAACATGCTAATTTTAGCTCTAACACTGATGATCCACCTACAAATGTGAACTGACGTTCAAAAATAAAACATTTGAAAACGGACCATTTTCCACATTTCTGAAGCATGACGTAATGGGGGGTGTTATCTCTTTTGTCGAAAATCAGCCGTTTTTGCTCGAACATTAAATGCCTCCAAATGGTATTTAATTAACTTCCCGGGGTGAAGAAACCCTTTTTGAGAACTCAGAGTGAGTAAATTGGCCATTTTCATGCACTTTTAACCATTCCATTAATCTTGTGTTTTGGGCCCCTGGAAGCATGAAAATCACTTTAAACATGCTAATTTTAGCTCTAACACTGATGATCCACCTACAAATGTGAACTGACGTTCAAAAATAAAACATTTGAAAACGGACCATTTTCCACATTTCTGAAGCATGACGTAATGGGGGGGTGTTATCTCTTTTGTCGAAAATCAGCCGTTTTTGCTCGAACATTAAATGCCTCCAAATGGTATTTAATTAACTTCCTGAGCCCCTGGAAGCATGAAAATCACTTTAAACATGCTAATTTTAGCTCTAACACTGATGATCCACCTACAAATGTGAACTGACGTTCAAAAATAAAACATTTGAAAACGGACCATTTTCCACATTTCTGAAGCATGACGTAATGGGGGGTGTTATCTCTTTTGTCGAAAATCAGCCGTTTTTGCTCGAACATTAAATGCCTCCAAATGGTATTTAATTAACTTCCCGAGCCCCTGGAAGCATGAAAATCACTTTAAACATGCTAATTTTAGCTCTAACACTGATGATCCACCTACAAATGTGAACTGACGTTCAAAAATAAAACATTTGAAAACGGACCATTTTCCACATTTCTGAAGCATGACGTAATGGGGGGGTGTTATCTCTTTTGTCGAAAATCAGCCGTTTTTGCTCGAACATTAAATGCCTCCAAATGGTATTTAATTAACTTCCCGGGGTGAAGAAACCCTTTTTGAGAACTCAGAGTGAGTAAATTGACCATTTTCATGCACTTTTAACCATTCCATAAATCTTGTGTTTTGGGCCCCTGGAAGCATGAAAATCACTTTAAACATGCTAATTTTAGCTCTAACACTGATGATCCACCTACAAATGTGAACTGACGTTCAAAAATAAAACATTTGAAAACGGACCATTTTCCACATTTCTGAAGCATGACGTAATGGGGGGGTGTTATCTCTTTTGTCGAAAATCAGCCGTTTTTGCTCGAACATTAAATGCCTCCAAATGGTATTTAATTAACTTCCCGAGCCCCTGGAAGCATGAAAATCACTTTAAACATGCTAATTTTAGCTCTAACACTGATGATCCACCTACAAATGTGAACTGACGTTCAAAAATAAAACATTTGAAAACGGACCATTTTCCACATTTCTGAAGCATGACGTAATGGGGGGGGTGTTATCTCTTTTGTCGAAAATCAGCCGTTTTTGCTCGAACATTAAATGCCTCCAAATGGTATTTAATTAACTTCCCGGGGTGAAGAAACCCTTTTTGAGAACTCAGAGTGAGTAAATTGGCCATTTTCATGCACTTTTAACCATTCCATAAATCTTGTGTTTTGGGCCCCTGGAAGCATGAAAATCACTTTAAACATGCTAATTTTAGCTCTAACACTGATGATCCACCTACAAATGTGAACTGACGTTCAAAAATAAAACATTTGAAAACGGACCATTTTCCACATTTCTGAAGCATGACGTAATGGGGGGGTGTTATCTCTTTTGTCGAAAATCAGCCGTTTTTGCTCGAACATTAAATGCCTCCAAATGGTATTTAATTAACTTCCCGAGCCCCTGGAAGCATGAAAATCACTTTAAACATGCTAATTTTAGCTCTAACACTGATGATCCACCTACAAATGTGAACTGACGTTCAAAAATAAAACATTTGAAAACGGACCATTTTCCACATTTCTGAAGCATGACGTAATGGGGGGGTGTTATCTCTTTTGTCGAAAATCAGCCGTTTTTGCTCGAACATTAAATGCCTCCAAATGGTATTTAATTAACTTCCCGGGATGAAGAAACCCTTTTTGAGAACTCAGAGTGAGTAAATTGGCCATTTTCATGCACTTTTAACCATTCCATAAATCTTGTGTTTTGGGCCCCTGGAAGCATGAAAATCACTTTAAACATGCTAATTTTAGCTCTAACACTGATGATCCACCTACAAATGTGAACTGACGTTCAAAAATAAAACATTTGAAAACGGACCATTTTCCACATTTCTGAAGCATGACGTAATGGGGGGGTGTTATCTCTTTTGTCGAAAATCAGCCGTTTTTGCTCGAACATTAAATGCCTCCAAATGGTATTTAATTAACTTCCCGAGCCCCTGGAAGCATGAAAATCACTTTAAACATGCTAATTTTAGCTCTAACACTGATGATCCACCTACAAATGTGAACTGACGTTCAAAAATAAAACATTTGAAAACGGACCATTTTCCACATTTCTGAAGCATGACGTAATGGGGGGGTGTTATCTCTTTTGTCGAAAATCAGCCGTTTTTGCTCGAACATTAAATGCCTCCAAATGGTATTTATTTCACTTCCCGGGGTGAAGAAACCCTTTTTGAGAACTCAGAGTGAGTAAATTGGCCATTTTCATGCACTTTTAACCATTCCATTAATCTTGTGTTTTGGGCCCCTGGAAGCATGAAAATCACTTTAAACATGCTAATTTTAGCTCTAACACTGATGATCCACCTACAAATGTGAACTGACGTTCAAAAATAAAGCATTTGAAAACGGACCATTTTCCACATTTCTGAAGCATGACGTAATGGGGGGGTGTTATCTCTTTTGTCGAAAATCAGCCGTTTTTGCTCGAACATTAAATGCCTCCAAATGGTATTTAATTAACTTCCCGAGCCCCTGGAAGCATGAAAATCACTTTAAACATGCTAATTTTAGCTCTAACACTGATGATCCACCTACAAATGTGAACTGACGTTCAAAAATAAAACATTTGAAAACTGACCATTTTCCACATTTCTGAAGCATGACGTAATGGGGGGGTGTTATCTCTTTTGTCGAAAATCAGCCGTTTTTGCTCGAACATTAAATGCCTCCAAATGGTATTTAATTAACTTCCCGAGCCCCTGGAAGCATGAAAATCACTTTAAACATGCTAATTTTAGCTCTAACACTGATGATCCACCTACAAATGTGAACTGACGTTCAAAAATAAAACATTTGAAAACGGACCATTTTCCACATTTCTGAAGCATGACGTAATGGGGGGGTGTTATCTCTTTTGTCGAAAATCAGCCGTTTTTGCTCGAACATTAAATGCCTCCAAATGGTATTTAATTAACTTCCCGAGCCCCTGGAAGCATGAAAATCACTTTAAACATGCTAATTTTAGCTCTAACACTGATGATCCACCTACAAATGTGAACTGACGTTCAAAAATAAAACATTTGAAAACGGACCATTTTCCACATTTCTGAAGCATGACGTAATGGGGGGGTGTTATCTCTTTTGTCGAAAATCAGCCATTTTTGCTCGAACATTAAATGCCTCCAAATGGTATTTATTTCACTTCCCGGGGTGAAGAAACCCTTTTTGAGAACTCAGAGTGAGTAAATTGGCCATTTTCATGCACTTTTAACCATTCCATTAATCTTGTGTTTTGGGCCCCTGGAAGCTTGAAAATCACTTTAAACATGCTAATTTTAGCTCTAACACTGATGATCCACCTACAAATGTGAACTGACGTTCAAAAATAAAACATTTGAAAACGGACCATTTTCCACATTTCTGAAGCATGACGTAATGGGGGGGTGTTATCTCTTTTGTCGAAAATCAGCCGTTTTTGCTCGAACATTAAATGCCTCCAAATGGTATTTAATTAACTTCCCGAGCCCCTGGAAGCATGAAAATCACTTTAAACATGCTAATTTTAGCTCTAACACTGATGATCCACCTACAAATGTGAACTGAGGTTCAAAAATAAAACATTTGAAAACGGACCATTTTCCACATTTCTGAAGCATGACGTAATGGGGGGGTGTTATCTCTTT
This sequence comes from Lissotriton vulgaris, assembly GCF_964263255.1. Classification (NCBI taxonomy): domain Eukaryota; kingdom Metazoa; phylum Chordata; class Amphibia; order Caudata; family Salamandridae; genus Lissotriton; species Lissotriton vulgaris. The sequence continues at coordinate 137,791 of NW_028243572.1, read as the reverse complement.
TGTCGAAAATCAGCCGTTTTTGCTCGAACATTAAATGCCTCCAAATGGTATTTATTTCACTTCCCGAGCCCCTGGAAGCATGAAAATCACTTTAAACATGCTAATTTTAGCTCTAACACTGATGATCCACCTACAAATGTGAACTGACGTTCAAAAATAAAACATTTGAAAACGGACCATTTTCCACATTTCTGAAGCATGACGTAATGGGGGGGTGTTATCTCTTTTGTCGAAAATCAGCCATTTTTGCTCGAACATTAAATGCCTCCAAATGGTATTTATTTCACTTCCCGGGGTGAAGAAACCCTTTTTGAGAACTCAGAGTGAGTAAATTGGCCATTTTCATGCACTTTTAACCATTCCATTAATCTTGTGTTTTGGGCCCCTGGAAGCTTGAAAATCACTTTAAACATGCTAATTTTAGCTCTAACACTGATGATCCACCTACAAATGTGAACTGACGTTCAAAAATAAAACATTTGAAAACGGACCATTTTCCACATTTCTGAAGCATGACGTAATGGGGGGTGTTATCTCTTTTGTCGAAAATCAGCCGTTTTTGCTCGAACATTAAATGCCTCCAAATGGTATTTAATTAACTTCCCGAGCCCCTGGAAGCATGAAAATCACTTTAAACATGCTAATTTTAGCTCTAACACTGATGATCCACCTACAAATGTGAACTGAGGTTCAAAAATAAAACATTTGAAAACGGACCATTTTCCACATTTCTGAAGCATGACGTAAGGGGGGGGTGTTATCTCTTTTGTCGAAAATCAGCAGTTTTTGCTCGAACATTAAATGCCTCCAAATGGTATTTATTTCACTTCCCGAGCCCCTGGAAGCATGAAAATCACTTTAAACATGCTAATTTTAGCTCTAACACTGATGATCCACCTACAAATGTGAACTGACGTTCAAAAATAAAACATTTGAAAACGGACCATTTTCCACATTTCTGAAGCATGACGTAATGGGGGGTGTTATCTCTTTTGTCGAAAATCAGCCGTTTTTGCTCGAACATTAAATGCCTCCAAATGGTATTTAATTAACTTCCCGAGCCCCTGGAAGCATGAAAATCACTTTAAACATGCTAATTTTAGCTCTAACACTGATGATCCACCTACAAATGTGAACTGACGTTCAAAAATAAAACATTTGAAAACGGACCATTTTCCACATTTCTGAAGCATGACGTAATGGGGGGGTGTTATCTCTTTTGTCGAAAATCAGCCGTTTTTGCTCGAACATTAAATGCCTCCAAATGGTATTTAATTAACTTCCCGGGGTGAAGAAACCCTTTTTGAGAACTCAGAGTGAGTAAATTGACCATTTTCATGCACTTTTAACCATTCCATAAATCTTGTGTTTTGGGCCCCTGGAAGCATGAAAATCACTTTAAACATGCTAATTTTAGCTCTAACACTGATGATCCACCTACAAATGTGAACTGACGTTCAAAAATAAAACATTTGAAAACGGACCATTTTCCACATTTCTGAAGCATGACGTAATGGGGGGGTGTTATCTCTTTTGTCGAAAATCAGCCGTTTTTGCTCGAACATTAAATGCCTCCAAATGGTATTTAATTAACTTCCCGAGCCCCTGGAAGCATGAAAATCACTTTAAACATGCTAATTTTAGCTCTAACACTGATGATCCACCTACAAATGTGAACTGACGTTCAAAAATAAAACATTTGAAAACGGACCATTTTCCACATTTCTGAAGCATGACGTAATGGGGGGGTGTTATCTCTTTTGTCGAAAATCAGCCGTTTTTGCTCGAACATTAAATGCCTCCAAATGGTATTTATTTCACTTCCCGGGGTGAAGAAACCCTTTTTGAGAACTCAGAGTGAGTAAATTGGCCATTTTCATGCACTTTTAACCATTCCATTAATCTTGTGTTTTGGGCCCCTGGAAGCATGAAAATCACTTTAAACATGCTAATTTTAGCTCTAACACTGATGATCCACCTACAAATGTGAACTGACGTTCAAAAATAAAGCATTTGAAAACGGACCATTTTCCACATTTCTGAAGCATGACGTAATGGGGGGGTGTTATCTCTTTTGTCGAAAATCAGCCGTTTTTGCTCGAACATTAAATGCCTCCAAATGGTATTTGATTAACTTCCCGAGCCCCTGGAAGCATGAAAATCACTTTAAACATGCTAATTTTAGCTCTAACACTGATGATCCACCTACAAATGTGAACTGACGTTCAAAAATAAAACATTTGAAAACGGACCATTTTCCACATTTCTGAAGCATGACGTAATGGGGGGGTGTTATCTCTTTTGTCGAAAATCAGCCGTTTTTGCTCGAACATTAAATGCCTCCAAATGGTATTTAATTAACTTCCCGAGCCCCTGGAAGCATGAAAATCACTTTAAACATGCTAATTTTAGCTCTAACACTGATGATCCACTTACAAATGTGAACTGACGTTCAAAAATAAAACATTTGAAAACGGACCATTTTCCACATTTCTGAAGCATGACGTAATGGGGGGGTGTTATCTCTTTTGTCGAAAATCAGCCGTTTTTGCTCGAACATTAAATGCCTCCAAATGGTATTTAATTAACTTCCCGAGCCCCTGGAAGCATGAAAATCACTTTAAACATGCTAATTTTAGCTCTAACACTGATGATCCACCTACAAATGTGAACTGACGTTCAAAAATAAAACATTTGAAAACGGACCATTTTCCACATTTCTGAAGCATGACGTAATGGGGGGGTGTTATCTCTTTTGTCGAAAATCAGCCATTTTTGCTCGAACATTAAATGCCTCCAAATGGTATTTATTTCACTTCCCGGGGTGAAGAAATGCTTTTTGAGAACTCAGAGTGAGTAAATTGGCCATTTTCATGCACTTTTAACCATTCCATTAATCTTGTGTTTTGGGCCCCTGGAAGCTTGAAAATCACTTTAAACATGCTAATTTTAGCTCTAACACTGATGATCCACCTACAAATGTGAACTGACGTTCAAAAATAAAACATTTGAAAACGGACCATTTTCCACATTTCTGAAGCATGACGTAATGGGGGGGTGTTATCTCTTTTGTCGAAAATCAGCCGTTTTTGCTCGAACATTAAATGCCTCCAAATGGTATTTAATTAACTTCCCGAGCCCCTGGAAGCATGAAAATCACTTTAAACATGCTAATTTTAGCTCTAACACTGATGATCCACCTACAAATGTGAACTGAGGTTCAAAAATAAAACATTTGAAAACGGACCATTTTCCACATTTCTGAAGCATGACGTAATGGGGGGGTGTTATCTCTTTTGTCGAAAATCAGCCGTTTTTGCTCGAACATTAAATGCCTCCAAATGGTATTTATTTCACTTCCCGAGCCCCTGGAAGCATGAAAATCACTTTAAACATGCTAATTTTAGCTCTAACACTGATGATCCACCTACAAATGTGAACTGACGTTCAAAAATAAAACATTTGAAAACGGACCATTTTCCACATTTCTGAAGCATGACGTAATGGGGGGGTGTTATCTCTTTTGTCGAAAATCAGCCATTTTTGCTCGAACATTAAATGCCTCCAAATGGTATTTATTTCACTTCCCGGGGTGAAGAAACCCTTTTTGAGAACTCAGAGTGAGTAAATTGGCCATTTTCATGCACTTTTAACCATTCCATTAATCTTGTGTTTTGGGCCCCTGGAAGCTTGAAAATCACTTTAAACATGCTAATTTTAGCTCTAACACTGATGATCCACCTACAAATGTGAACTGACGTTCAAAAATAAAACATTTGAAAACGGACCATTTTCCACATTTCTGAAGCATGACGTAATGGGGGGGTGTTATCTCTTTTGTCGAAAATCAGCCGTTTTTGCTCGAACATTAAATGCCTCCAAATGGTATTTAATTAACTTCCCGAGCCCCTGGAAGCATGAAAATCACTTTAAACATGCTAATTTTAGCTCTAACACTGATGATCCACCTACAAATGTGAACTGACGTTCAAAAATAAAACATTTGAAAACGGACCATTTTCCACATTTCTGAAGCATGACGTAATGGGGGGGTGTTATCTCTTTTGTCGAAAATCAGCCGTTTTTGCTCGAACATTAAATGACTCCAAATGGTATTTATTTCACTTCCCGAGCCCCTGGAAGCATGAAAATCACTTTAAACATGCTAATTTTAGCTCTAACACTGATGATCCACCTACAAATGTGAACTGACGTTCAAAAATAAAACATTTGAAAACGGACCATTTTCCACATTTCTGAAGCATGACGTAATGGGGGGGTGTTATCTCTTTTGTCGAAAATCAGCCGTTTTTGCTCGAACATTAAATGCCTCCAAATGGTATTTATTTCACTTCCCGGGGTGAAGAAACCCTTTTTGAGAACTCAGAGTGAGTAAATTGGCCATTTTCATGCACTTTTAACCATTCCATAAATCTTGTGTTTTGGGCCCCTGGAAGCATGAAAATCACTTTAAACATGCTAATTTTTAGCTCTAACACTGATGATCCACCTACAAATGTGAACTGACGTTCAAAAATAAAACATTTGAAAACGGACCATTTTCCACATTTCTGAAGCATGACGTAATGGGGGGGTGTTATCTCTTTTGTCGAAAATCAGCCGTTTTTGCTCGAACATTAAATGCCTCCAAATGGTATTTAATTAACTTCCCGAGCCCCTGGAAGCATGAAAATCACTTTAAACATGCTAATTTTAGCTCTAACACTGATGATCCACCTACAAATGTGAACTGACGTTCAAAAATAAAACATTTGAAAACGGACCATTTTCCACATTTCTGAAGCATGACGTAATGGGGGGTGTTATCTCTTTTGTCGAAAATCAGCCGTTTTTGCTCGAACATTAAATGCCTCCAAATGGTATTTAATTAACTTCCCGAGCCCCTGGAAGCATGAAAATCACTTTAAACATGCTAATTTTAGCTCTAACACTGATGATCCACCTACAAATGTGAACTGACGTTCAAAAATAAAACATTTGAAAACGGACCATTTTCCACATTTCTGAAGCATGACGTAATGGGGGGGTGTTATCTCTTTTGTCGAAAATCAGCCGTTTTTGCTCGAACATTAAATGCCTCCAAATGGTATTTAATTAACTTCCCGGGGTGAAGAAACCCTTTTTGAGAACTCAGAGTGAGTAAATTGGCCATTTTCATGCACTTTTAACCATTCCATTAATCTTGTGTTTTGGGCCCCTGGAAGCATGAAAATCACTTTAAACATGCTAATTTTAGCTCTAACACTGATGATCCACCTACAAATGTGAACTGACGTTCAAAAATAAAACATTTGAAAACGGACCATTTTCCACATTTCTGAAGCATGACGTAATGGGGGGGTGTTATCTCTTTTGTCGAAAATCAGCCGTTTTTGCTCGAACATTAAATGCCTCCAAATGGTATTTAAATTAACTTCCCGAGCCCCTGGAAGCTTGAAAATCACTTTAAACATGCTAATTTTAGCTCTAACACTGATGATCCACCTACAAATGTGAACTGACGTTCAAAAATAAAACATGAAAACTGACCATTTTCCACATTTCTGAAGCATGACGTAATGGGGGGGTGTTATCTCTTTTGTCGAAAATCAGCCGTTTTTGCTCGAACATTAAATGCCTCCAAATGGTATTTATTTCACTTCCCGAGCCCCTGGAAGCATGAAAATCACTTTAAACATGCTAATTTTAGCTCTAACACTGATGATCCACCTACAAATGTGAACTGACGTTCAAAAATAAAACATTTGAAAACGGACCATTTTCCACATTTCTGAAGCATGACGTAATGGGGGGTGTTATCTCTTTTGTCGAAAATCAGCCGTTTTTGCTCGAACATTAAATGCCTCCAAATGGTATTTAATTAACTTCCCGAGCCCCTGGAAGCATGAAAATCACTTTAAACATGCTAATTTTATCTCTAACACTGATGATCCACCTACAAATGTGAACTGACGTTCAAAAATAAAACATTTGAAAACGGACCATTTTCCACATTTCTGAAGCATGACGTAATGGGGGGGTGTTATCTCTTTTGTCGAAAATCAGCCGTTTTTGCTCGAACATTAAATGCCTCCAAATGGTATTTAATTAACTTCCCGGGGTGAAGAAACCCTTTTTGAGAACTCAGAGTGAGTAAATTGGCCATTTTCATGCACTTTTAACCATTCCATAAATCTTGTGTTTTGGGCCCCTGGAAGCATGAAAATCACTTTAAACATGCTAATTTTAGCTCTAACACTGATGATCCACCTACAAATGTGAACTGACGTTCAAAAATAAAACATTTGAAAACGGACCATTTTCCACATTTCTGAAGCATGACGTAATGGGGGGGTGTTATCTCTTTTGTCGAAAATCAGCCGTTTTTGCTCGAACATTAAATGCCTCCAAATGGTATTTAATTAACTTCCCGAGCCCCTGGAAGCATGAAAATCACTTTAAACATGCTAATTTTAGCTCTAACACTGATGATCCACCTACAAATGTGAACTGACGTTCAAAAATAAAACATTTGAAAACGGACCATTTTCCACATTTCTGAAGCATGACGTAATGGGGGGGTGTTATCTCTTTTGTCGAAAATCAGCCGTTTTTGCTCGAACATTAAATGCTTCCAAATGGTATTTAATTAACTTCCCGGGGTGAAGAAACCCTTTTTGAGAAAGGCACTTTTAACCATTCCATTAATCTTGTGTTTTGGGCCCCTGGAAGCATGAAAATCACTTTAAACATGCTAATTTTAGCTCTAACACTGATGATCCACCTACAAATGTGAACTGACGTTCAAAAATAAAACATTTGAAAACGGACCATTTTCCACATTTCTGAAGCATGACGTAATGGGGGGGTGTTATCTCTTTTGTCGAAAATCAGCCGTTTTTGCTCGAACATTAAATGCCTCCAAATGGTATTTAATTAACTTCCCGAGCCCCTGGAAGCATGAAAATCACTTTAAACATGCTAATTTTAGCTCTAACACTGATGATCCACCTACAAATGTGAACTGACGTTCAAAAATAAAACATTTGAAAACGGACCATTTTCCACATTTCTGAAGCATGACGTAATGGGGGGGTGTTATCTCTTTTGTCGAAAATCAGCCGTTTTTGCTCGAACATTAAATGCCTCCAAATGGTATTTATTTCACTTCCCGGGGTGAAGAAACCCTTTTTGAGAACTCAGAGTGAGTAAATTGGCCATTTTCATGCACTTTTAACCATTCCATTAATCTTGTGTTTTGGGCCCCTGGAAGCATGAAAATCACTTTAAACATGCTAATTTTAGCTCTAACACTGATGATCCACCTACAAATGTGAACTGACGTTCAAAAATAAAGCATTTGAAAACGGACCATTTTCCACATTTCTGAAGCATGACGTAATGGGGGGGTGTTATCTCTTTTGTCGAAAATCAGCCGTTTTTGCTCGAACATTAAATGCCTCCAAATGGTATATGATTAACTTCCCGAGCCCCTGGAAGCATGAAAATCACTTTAAACATGCTAATTTTAGCTCTAACACTGATGATCCACCTACAAATGTGAACTGACGTTCAAAAATAAAACATTTGAAAACGGACCATTTTCCACATTTCTGAAGCATGACGTAATGGGGGGGTGTTATCTCTTTTGTCGAAAATCAGCCGTTTTTGCTCGAACATTAAATGCCTCCAAATGGTATTTAATTAACTTCCCGAGCCCCTGGAAGCATGAAAATCACTTTAAACATGCTAATTTTAGCTCTAACACTGATGATCCACTTACAAATGTGAACTGACGTTCAAAAATAAAACATTTGAAAACGGACCATTTTCCACATTTCTGAAGCATGACGTAATGGGGGGGTGTTATCTCTTTTGTCGAAAATCAGCCGTTTTTGCTCGAACATTAAATGCCTCCAAATGGTATTTAATTAACTTCCCGAGCCCCTGGAAGCATGAAAATCACTTTAAACATGCTAATTTTAGCTCTAACACTGATGATCCACCTACAAATGTGAACTGACGTTCAAAAATAAAACATTTGAAAACGGACCATTTTCCACATTTCTGAAGCATGACGTAATGGGGGGGTGTTATCTCTTTTGTCGAAAATCAGCCATTTTTGCTCGAACATTAAATGCCTCCAAATGGTATTTATTTCACTTCCCGGGGTGAAGAAATGCTTTTTGAGAACTCAGAGTGAGTAAATTGGCCATTTTCATGCACTTTTAACCATTCCATTAATCTTGTGTTTTGGGCCCCTGGAAGCTTGAAAATCACTTTAAACATGCTAATTTTAGCTCTAACACTGATGATCCACCTACAAATGTGAACTGACGTTCAAAAATAAAACATTTGAAAACGGACCATTTTCCACATTTCTGAAGCATGACGTAATGGGGGGGTGTTATCTCTTTTGTCGAAAATCAGCCGTTTTTGCTCGAACATTAAATGCCTCCAAATGGTATTTAATTAACTTCCCGAGCCCCTGGAAGCATGAAAATCACTTTAAACATGCTAATTTTAGCTCTAACACTGATGATCCACCTACAAATGTGAACTGAGGTTCAAAAATAAAACATTTGAAAACGGACCATTTTCCACATTTCTGAAGCATGACGTAATGGGGGGGTGTTATCTCTTTTGTCGAAAATCAGCCGTTTTTGCTCGAACATTAAATGCCTCCAAATGGTATTTATTTCACTTCCCGAGCCCCTGGAAGCATGAAAATCACTTTAAACATGCTAATTTTAGCTCTAACACTGATGATCCACCTACAAATGTGAACTGACGTTCAAAAATAAAACATTTGAAAACGGACCATTTTCCACATTTCTGAAGCATGACGTAATGGGGGGGTGTTATCTCTTTTGTCGAAAATCAGCCATTTTTGCTCGAACATTAAATGCCTCCAAATGGTATTTATTTCACTTCCCGGGGTGAAGAAACCCTTTTTGAGAACTCAGAGTGAGTAAATTGGCCATTTTCATGCACTTTTAACCATTCCATTAATCTTGTGTTTTGGGCCCCTGGAAGCTTGAAAATCACTTTAAACATGCTAATTTTAGCTCTAACACTGATGATCCACCTACAAATGTGAACTGACGTTCAAAAATAAAACATTTGAAAACGGACCATTTTCCACATTTCTGAAGCATGACGTAATGGGGGGGTGTTATCTCTTTTGTCGAAAATCAGCCGTTTTTGCTCGAACATTAAATGCCTCCAAATGGTATTTAATTAACTTCCCGAGCCCCTGGAAGCATGAAAATCACTTTAAACATGCTAATTTTAGCTCTAACACTGATGATCCACCTACAAATGTGAACTGACGTTCAAAAATAAAACATTTGAAAACGGACCATTTTCCACATTTCTGAAGCATGACGTAATGGGGGGGTGTTATCTCTTTTGTCGAAAATCAGCCGTTTTTGCTCGAACATTAAATGACTCCAAATGGTATTTATTTCACTTCCCGAGCCCCTGGAAGCATGAAAATCACTTTAAACATGCTAATTTTAGCTCTAACACTGATGATCCACCTACAAATGTGAACTGACGTTCAAAAATAAAACATTTGAAAACGGACCATTTTCCACATTTCTGAAGCATGACGTAATGGGGGGGTGTTATCTCTTTTGTCGAAAATCAGCCGTTTTTGCTCGAACATTAAATGCCTCCAAATGGTATTTATTTCACTTCCCGGGGTGAAGAAACCCTTTTTGAGAACTCAGAGTGAGTAAATTGGCCATTTTCATGCACTTTTAACCATTCCATAAATCTTGTGTTTTGGGCCCCTGGAAGCATGAAAATCACTTTAAACATGCTAATTTTTAGCTCTAACACTGATGATCCACCTACAAATGTGAACTGACGTTCAAAAATAAAACATTTGAAAACGGACCATTTTCCACATTTCTGAAGCATGACGTAATGGGGGGGTGTTATCTCTTTTGTCGAAAATCAGCCGTTTTTGCTCGAACATTAAATGCCTCCAAATGGTATTTAATTAACTTCCCGAGCCCCTGGAAGCATGAAAATCATTTTAAACATGCTAATTTTAGCTCTAACACTGATGATCCACCTACAAATGTGAACTGACGTTCAAAAATAAAACATTTGAAAACGGACCATTTTCCACATTTCTGAAGCATGACGTAATGGGGGGGTGTTATCTCTTTTGTCGAAAATCAGCCGTTTTTGCTCGAACATTAAATGCCTCCAAATGGTATTTAATTAACTTCCCGAGCCCCTGGAAGCATGAAAATCACTTTAAACATGCTAATTTTAGCTCTAACACTGATGATCCACCTACAAATGTGAACTGACGTTCAAAAATAAAATATTTGAAAACGGACCATTTTCCACATTTCTGAAGCATGACGTAATGGGGGGGGGTGTTATCTCTTTTGTCGAAAATCAGCCGTTTTTGCTCGAATATTAAATGCCTCCAAATGGTATTTAATTAACTTCCCGAGCCCCTGGAAGCATGAAAATCACTTTAAACATGCTAATTTTAGCTCTAACACTGATGATCCACCTACAAATGTGAACTGACGTTCAAAAATAAAACATTTGAAAACGGACCATTTTCCACATTTCTGAAGCATGACGTAATGGGGGGTGTTATCTCTTTTGTCGAAAATCAGCCGTTTTTGCTCGAACATTAAATGCCTCCAAATGGTATTTAATTAACTTCCCGAGCCCCTGGAAGCATGAAAATCACTTTAAACATGCTAATTTTAGCTCTAACACTGATGATCCACCTACAAATGTGAACTGACGTTCAAAAATAAAACATTTGAAAACGGACCATTTTCCACATTTCTGAAGCATGACGTAATGGGGGGGTGTTATCTCTTTTGTCGAAAATCAGCCGTTTTTGCTCGAACATTAAATGCCTCCAAATGGTATTTAATTAACTTACCGGGGTGAAGAAACCCTTTTTGAGAACTCAGAGTGAGTAAATTGGCCATTTTCATGCACTTTTAACCATTCCATTAATCTTGTGTTTTGGGCCCCTGGAAGCATGAAAATCACTTTAAACATGCTAATTTTAGCTCTAACACTGATGATCCACCTACAAATGTGAACTGACGTTCAAAAATAAAACATTTGAAAACGGACCATTTTCCACATTTCTGAAGCATGACGTAATGGGGGGGTGTTATCTCTTTTGTCGAAAATCAGCCGTTTTTGCTCGAACATTAAATGCCTCCAAATGGTATTTAAATTAACTTCCCGAGCCCCTGGAAGCTTGAAAATCACTTTAAACATGCTAATTTTAGCTCTAACACTGATGATCCACCTACAAATGTGAACTGACGTTCAAAAATAAAACATGAAAACTGACCATTTTCCACATTTCTGAAGCATGACGTAATGGGGGGGTGTTATCTCTTTTGTCGAAAATCAGCCGTTTTTGCTCGAACATTAAATGCCTCCAAATGGTATTTATTTCACTTCCCGAGCCCCTGGAAGCATGAAAATCACTTTAAACATGCTAATTTTAGCTCTAACACTGATGATCCACCTACAAATGTGAACTGACGTTCAAAAATAAAACATTTGAAAACGGACCATTTTCCACATTTCTGAAGCATGACGTAATGGGGGGTGTTATCTCTTTTGTCGAAAATCAGCCGTTTTTGCTCGAACATTAAATGCCTCCAAATGGTATTTAATTAACTTCCCGAGCCCCTGGAAGCATGAAAATCACTTTAAACATGCTAATTTTATCTCTAACACTGATGATCCACCTACAAATGTGAACTGACGTTCAAAAATAAAACATTTGAAAACGGACCATTTTCCACATTTCTGAAGCATGACGTAATGGGGGGGTGTTATCTCTTTTGTCGAAAATCAGCAGTTTTTGCTCGAACATTAAATGCCTCCAAATGGTATTTAATTAACTTCCCGGGGTGAAGAAACCCTTTTTGAGAACTCAGAGTGAGTAAATTGGCCATTTTCATGCACTTTTAACCATTCCATAAATCTTGTGTTTTGGGCCCCTGGAAGCATGAAAATCACTTTAAACATGCTAATTTTAGCTCTAACACTGATGATCCACCTACAAATGTGAACTGACGTTCAAAAATAAAACATTTGAAAACGGACCATTTTCCACATTTCTGAAGCATGACGTAATGGGGGGGTGTTATCTCTTTTGTCGAAAATCAGCCGTTTTTGCTCGAACATTAAATGCCTCCAAATGGTATTTAATTAACTTCCCGAGCCCCTGGAAGCATGAAAATCACTTTAAACATGCTAATTTTAGCTCTAACACTGATGATCCACCTACAAATGTGAACTGACGTTCAAAAATAAAACATTTGAAAACGGACCATTTTCCACATTTCTGAAGCATGACGTAATGGGGGGGTGTTATCTCTTTTGTCGAAAATCAGCCGTTTTTGCTCGAACATTAAATGCTTCCAAATGGTATTTAATTAACTTCCCGGGGTGAAGAAACCCTTTTTGAGAAAGGCACTTTTAACCATTCCATTAATCTTGTGTTTTGGGCCCCTGGAAGCATGAAAATCACTTTAAACATGCTAATTTTAGCTCTAACACTGATGATCCACCTACAAATGTGAACTGACGTTCAAAAATAAAACATTTGAAAACGGACCATTTTCCACATTTCTGAAGCATGACGTAATGGGGGGGTGTTATCTCTTTTTTCGAAAATCAGCCGTTTTTGCTCGAACATTAAATGCCTCCAAATGGTATTTAATTAACTTCCCGAGCCCCTGGAAGCATGAAAATCACTTTAAACATGCTAATTTTAGCTCTAACACTGATGATCCACCTACAAATGTGAACTGACGTTCAAAAATAAAACATTTGAAAACGGACCATTTTCCACATTTCTGAAGCATGACGTAATGGGGGGGGGTTATCTCTTTTGTCGAAAATCAGCCGTTTTTGCTCGAACATTAAATGCCTCCAAATGGTATTTATTTCACTTCCCGGGGTGAAGAAACCCTTTTTGAGAACTCAGAGTGAGTAAATTGGCCATTTTCATGCACTTTTAACCATTCGATTAATCTTGTGTTTTGAGCCTCTGGAAGCATGAAAATCACTTTAAACATGCTAATTTTAGCTCTAACACTGATGATCCACCTACAAATGTGAACTGACGTTCAAAAATAAAACATTTGAAAATGGACCATTTTCCACATTTCTGAAGCATGACGTAATGGGGGGTGTTATCTCTTTTGTCGAAAATCAGCCGTTTTTGCTCGAACATTAAATGCCTCCAAATGGTATTTAATTAACTTCCCGAGCCCCTGGAAGCATGAAAATCTCTTTAAACATGCTAATTTTAGCTCTAACACTGATGATCCACCTACAAATGTGAACTGACGTTCAAAAATAAAACATTTGAAAACGGACCATTTTCCACATTTCTGAAGCATGACGTAATGGGGGGGTGTTATCTCTTTTGTCGAAAATCAGCCGTTTTTGCTCGAACATTAAATGCCTCCAAATGGTATTCATTTCACTTCCCGAGCCCCTGGAAGCATGAAAATCACTTTAAACATGCTAATTTTAGCTCTAACACTGATGATCCACCTACAAATGTGAACTGACGTTCAAAAATAAAACATTTGAAAACGGACCATTTTCCACATTTCTGAAGCATGACGTAATGGGGGGGTGTTATCTCTTTTGTCGAAAATCAGCCGTTTTTGCTCGAACATTAAATGCCTCCAAATGGTATTTATTTCACTTCCCGGGGTGAAGAAACCCTTTTTGAGAACTCAGAGTGAGTAAATTGGCCATTTTCATGCACTTTTAACCATTCCATAAATCTTGTGTTTTGGGCCCCTGGAAGCATGAAAATCACTTTAAACATGCTAATTTTTAGCTCTAACACTGATGATCCACCTACAAATGTGAACTGACGTTCAAAAATAAAACATTTGAAAACGGACCATTTTCCACATTTCTGAAGCATGACGTAATGGGGGGGTGTTATCTCTTTTGTCGAAAATCAGCCGTTTTTGCTCGAACATTAAATGCCTCCAAATGGTATTTAATTAACTTCCCGAGCCCCTGGAAGCATGAAAATCACTTTAAACATGCTAATTTTAGCTCTAACACTGATGATCCACCTACAAATGTGAACTGACGTTCAAAAATAAAACATTTGAAAACGGACCATTTTCCACATTTCTGAAGCATGACGTAATGGGGGGGTGTTATCTCTTTTGTCGAAAATCAGCCGTTTTTGCTCGAACATTAAATGCCTCCAAATGGTATTTAATTAACTTCCCGAGCCCCTGGAAGCATGAAAATCACTTTAAACATGCTAATTTTAGCTCTAACACTGATGATCCACCTACAAATGTGAACTGACGTTCAAAAATAAAACATTTGAAAACGGACCATTTTCCACATTTCTGAAGCATGACGTAATGGGGGGGGGGTGTTATCTCTTTTGTCGAAAATCAGCCGTTTTTGCTCGAATATTAAATGCCTCCAAATGGTATTTAATTAACTTCCCGAGCCCCTGGAAGCATGAAAATCACTTTAAACATGCTAATTTTAGCTCTAACACTGATGATCCACCTACAAATGTGAACTGACGTTCAAAAATAAAACATTTGAAAACGGACCATTTTCCACATTTCTGAAGCATGACGTAATGGGGGGGTGTTATCTCTTTTGTCGAAAATCAGCCGTTTTTGCTCGAACATTAAATGCCTCCAAATGGTATTTAATTAACTTCCCGAGCCCCTGGAAGCATGAAAATCACTTTAAACATGCTAATTTTAGCTCTAACACTGATGATCCACCTACAAATGTGAACTGACGTTCAAAAATAAAACATTTGAAAACGGACCATTTTCCACATTTCTGAAGCATGACGTAATGGGGGGGTGTTATCTCTTTTGTCGAAAATCAGCCGTTTTTGCTCGAACATTAAATGCCTCCAAATGGTATTTAATTAACTTCCCGGGGTGAAGAAACCCTTTTTGAGAACTCAGAGTGAGTAAATTGGCCATTTTCATGCACTTTTAACCATTCCATTAATCTTGTGTTTTGGGCCCCTGGAAGCATGAAAATCACTTTAAACATGCTAATTTTAGCTCTAACACTGATGATCCACCTACAAATGTGAACTGACGTTCAAAAATAAAACATTTGAAAACGGACCATTTTCCACATTTCTGAAGCATGACGTAATGGGTGGGTGTTATCTCTTTTGTCGAAAATCAGCCGTTTTTGCTCGAACATTAAATGCCTCCAAATGGTATTTAATTAACTTCCCGAGCCCCTGGAAGCATGAAAATCGCTTTAAACATGCTAATTTTAGCTCTAACACTGATGATCCACCTACAAATGTGAACTGACGTTCAAAAATAAAACATTTGAAAACGGACCATTTTCCACATTTCTGAAGCATGACGTAATGGGGGGGTGTTATCTCTTTTGTCGAAAATCAGACGTTTTTGCTTGAACATTAAATGCCTCCAAATGGTATTTATTTCACTTCCCGGGGTGAAGAAACCCTTTTTGAGAACTCAGAGTGAGTAAATTGGCCATTTTCATGCACTTTTAACCATTCCATTAATCTTGTGTTTTGAGCCCCTGGAAGCATGAAAATCACTTTAAACATGCTAATTTTAGCTCTAACACTGATGATCCACCTACAAATGTGAACTGACGTTCAAAAATAAAACATTTGAAAACGGACCATTTTCCACATTTCTGAAGCATGACGTAATGGGGGGGTGTTATCTCTTTTGTCGAAAATCAGCCGTTTTTGCTCGAACATTAAATGCCTCCAAATGGTATTTAATTAACTTCCCGAGCCCCTGGAAGCATGAAAATCACTTTAAACATGCTAATTTTAGCTCTAACACTGATGATCCACCTACAAATGTGAACTGACGTTCAAAAATAAAACATTTGAAAACGGACCGTTTTCCACATTTCTGAAGCATGGCGTAATGGGGGGGTGTTATCTCTTTTGTCGAAAATCAGCCGTTTTTGCTCGAACATTAAATGCCTCCAAATGGTATTTAATTAACTTCCCGAGCCCCTGGAAGCATGAAAATCACTTTAAACATGCTAATTTTAGCTCTAACACTGATGATCCACCTACAAATGTGAACTGACGTTCAAAAATAAAACATTTGAAAACGGACCATTTTCGACATTTCTGAAGCATGACGTAATGGGGGTGTGTGATCTCTTTTGTCGAAAATCAGCCGTTTTTGCTCGAACATTAAATGCCTCCAAATGGTATTTAATTAACTTCCCGAGCCCCTGGAAGCATGAAAATCACTTTAAACATGCTAATTTTAGCTCTAACACTGATGATCCACCTACAAATGTGAACTGACGTTCAAAAATAAAACATTTGAAAACGGACCATTTTCCACATTTCTGAAGCATGACGTAATGGGGGGGGGTGTTATCTCTTTTGTCGAAAATCAGCCGTTTTTGCTCGAACATTAAATGCCTCCAAATGGTATTTAATTAACTTCCCGAGCCCCTGGAAGCATGAAAATCACTTTAAACATGCTAATTTTAGCTCTAACACTGATGATCCACCTACAAATGTGAACTGACGTTCAAAAATAAAACATTTGAAAACGGACCATTTTCCACATTTCTGAAGCATGACGTAATGGGGGGGTGTTATCTCTTTTGTCGAAAATCAGCCGTTTTTGCTCGAACATTAAATGCCTCCAAATGGTATTTATTTCACTTCCCGAGCCCCTGGAAGCATGAAAATCACTTTAAACATGCTAATTTTAGCTCTAACACTGATGATCCACCTACAAATGTGAACTGACGTTCAAAAATAAAACATTTGAAAACGGACCATTTTCCACATTTCTGAAGCATGACGTAATGGGGGGGTGTTATCTCTTTTGTCGAAAATCAGCCGTTTTTGCTCGAACATTAAATGCCTCCAAATGGTATTTAATTAACTTCCCGGGGTGAAGAAACCCTTTTTGAGAACTCAGAGTGAGTAAATTGGCCATTTTCATGCACTTTTAACCATTCCATAAATCTTGTGTTTTGGGCCCCTGGAAGCATGAAAATCACTTTAAACATGCTAATTTTAGCTCTAACACTGATGATCCACCTACAAATGTGAACTGACGTTCAAAAATAAAACATTTGAAAACGGACCATTTTCCACATTTCTGAAGCATGACGTAATGGGGGGGTGTTATCTCTTTTGTCGAAAATCAGCCGTTTTTGCTCGAACATTAAATGCCTCCAAATGGTATTTATTTCACTTCCCGGGGTGAAGAAACCCTTTTTGAGAACTCAGAGTGAGTAAATTGGCCATTTTCATGCACTTTTAACCATTCCATAAATCTTGTGTTTTGGGCCCCTGGAAGCATGAAAATCACTTTAAACATGCTAATTTTAGCTCTAACACTGATGATCCACCTACAAATGTGAACTGACGTTCAAAAATAAAACATTTGAAAACGGACCATTTTCCACATTTCTGAAGCATGACGTAATGGGGGGGTGTTATCTCTTTTGTCGAAAATCAGCCGTTTTTGCTCGAACATTAAATGCCTCCAAATGGTATTTAATTAACTTCCCGAGCCCCTGGAAGCATGAAAATCACTTTAAACATGCTAATTTTAGCTCTAACACTGATGATCAACCTACAAATGTGAACTGACGTTCAAAAATAAAACATTTGAAAACGGACCATTTTCCACATTTCTGAAGCATGACGTAATGGGGGGGGTGTTATCTCTTTTGTCGAAAATCAGCCGTTTTTGCTCGAACATTAAATGCCTCCAAATGGTATTTAATTAACTTCCCGAGCCCCTGGAAGCATGAAAATCACTTTAAACATGCTAATTTTAGCTCTAACACTGATGATCCACCTACAAATGTGAACTGACGTTCAAAAATAAAACATTTGAAAACGGACCATTTTCCACATTTCTGAAGCATGACGTAATGGGGGGGTGTTATCTCTTTTGTCGAAAATCAGCCGTTTTTGCTCGAACATTAAATGCCTCCAAATGGTATTTAATTAACTTCCCGGGGTGAAGAAACCCTTTTTGAGAACTCAGAGTGAGTAAATTGGCCATTTTCATGCACTTTTAACCATTCCATTAATCTTGTGTTTTGGGCCCCTGGAAGCATGAAAATCACTTTAAACATGCTAATTTTAGCTCTAACACTGATGATCCACCTACAAATGTGAACTGACGTTCAAAAATAAAACATTTGAAAACGGACCATTTTCCACATTTCTGAAGCATGACGTAATGGGTGGGTGTTATCTCTTTTGTCGAAAATCAGCCGTTTTTGCTCGAACATTAAATGCCTCCAAATGGTATTTAATTAACTTCCCGAGCCCCTGGAAGCATGAAAATCGCTTTAAACATGCTAATTTTAGCTCTAACACTGATGATCCACCTACAAATGTGAACTGACGTTCAAAAATAAAACATTTGAAAACGGACCATTTTCCACATTTCTGAAGCATGACGTAATGGGGGGGTGTTATCTCTTTTGTCGAAAATCAGACGTTTTTGCTCGAACATTAAATGCCTCCAAATGGTATTTATTTCACTTCCCGGGGTGAAGAAACCCTTTTTGAGAACTCAGAGTGAGTAAATTGGCCATTTTCATGCACTTTTAACCATTCCATTAATCTTGTGTTTTGAGCCCCTGGAAGCATGAAAATCACTTTAAACATGCTAATTTTAGCTCTAACACTGATGATCCACCTACAAATGTGAACTGACGTTCAAAAATAAAACATTTGAAAACGGACCATTTTCCACATTTCTGAAGCATGACGTAATGGGGGGGTGTTATCTCTTTTGTCGAAAATCAGCCGTTTTTGCTCGAACATTAAATGCCTCCAAATGGTATTTAATTAACTTCCCGAGCCCCTGGAAGCATGAAAATCACTTTAAACATGCTAATTTTAGCTCTAACACTGATGATCCACCTACAAATGTGAACTGACGTTCAAAAATAAAACATTTGAAAACGGACCGTTTTCCACATTTCTGAAGCATGGCGTAATGGGGGGGTGTTATCTCTTTTGTCGAAAATCAGCCGTTTTTGCTCGAACATTAAATGCCTCCAAATGGTATTTATTTCACTCCCCGGGGTGAAGAAACCCTTTTTGAGAACTCAGAGTGAGTAAATTGGCCATTTTCATGCACTTTTAACCATTCCATAAATCTTGTGTTTTGGGCCCCTGGAAGCATGAAAATCACTTTAAACATGCTAATTTTAGCTCTAACACTGATGATCCACCTACAAATGTGAACTGACGTTCAAAAATAAAACATTTGAAAACGGACCATTTTCCACATTTCTGAAGCATGACGTAATGGGGGGGTGTTATCTCTTTTGTCGAAAATCAGCCGTTTTTGCTCGAACATTAAATGCCTCCAAATGGTATTTAATTAACTTCCCGAGCCCCTGGAAGCATGAAAATCACTTTAAACATGCTAATTTTAGCTCTAACACTGATGATCCACCTACAAATGTGAACTGACGTTCAAAAATAAAACATTTGAAAACGGACCATTTTCGACATTTCTGAAGCATGACGTAATGGGGGTGTGTGATCTCTTTTGTCGAAAATCAGCCGTTTTTGCTCGAACATTAAATGCCTCCAAATGGTATTTAATTAACTTCCCGAGCCCCTGGAAGCATGAAAATCACTTTAAACATGCTAATTTTAGCTCTAACACTGATGATCCACCTACAAATGTGAACTGACGTTCAAAAATAAAACATTTGAAAACGGACCATTTTCCACATTTCTGAAGCATGACGTAATGGGGGGGGGTGTTATCTCTTTTGTCGAAAATCAGCCGTTTTTGCTCGAACATTAAATGCCTCCAAATGGTATTTAATTAACTTCCCGAGCCCCTGGAAGCATGAAAATCACTTTAAACATGCTAATTTTAGCTCTAACACTGATGATCCACCTACAAATGTGAACTGACGTTCAAAAATAAAACATTTGAAAACGGACCATTTTCCACATTTCTGAAGCATGACGTAATGGGGGGGGTGTTATCTCTTTTGTCGAAAATCAGCCGTTTTTGCTCGAACATTAAATGCCTCCAAATGGTATTTATTTCACTTCCCGAGCCCCTGGAAGCATGAAAATCACTTTAAACATGCTAATTTTAGCTCTAACACTGATGATCCACCTACAAATGTGAACTGACGTTCAAAAATAAAACATTTGAAAACGGACCATTTTCCACATTTCTGAAGCATGACGTAATGGGGGGGTGTTATCTCTTTTGTCGAAAATCAGCCGTTTTTGCTCGAACATTAAATGCCTCCAAATGGTATTTAATTAACTTCCCGGGGTGAAGAAACCCTTTTTGAGAACTCAGAGTGAGTAAATTGGCCATTTTCATGCACTTTTAACCATTCCATAAATCTTGTGTTTTGGGCCCCTGGAAGCATGAAAATCACTTTAAACATGCTAATTTTAGCTCTAACACTGATGATCCACCTACAAATGTGAACTGACGTTCAAAAATAAAACATTTGAAAACGGACCATTTTCCACATTTCTGAAGCATGACGTAATGGGGGGGTGTTAT
Source organism: Lissotriton vulgaris (assembly GCF_964263255.1). NCBI lineage: Eukaryota > Metazoa > Chordata > Amphibia > Caudata > Salamandridae > Lissotriton > Lissotriton vulgaris. Next base: position 117,197 of record NW_028243572.1, on the reverse strand, counting down.
CTCTTTTGTCGAAAATCAGCCGTTTTTGCTCGAACATTAAATGCCTCCAAATGGTATTTATTTCACTTCCCGGGGTGAAGAAACCCTTTTTGAGAACTCAGAGTGAGTAAATTGGCCATTTTCATGCACTTTTAACCATTCCATAAATCTTGTGTTTTGGGCCCCTGGAAGCATGAAAATCACTTTAAACATGCTAATTTTAGCTCTAACACTGATGATCCACCTACAAATGTGAACTGACGTTCAAAAATAAAACATTTGAAAACGGACCATTTTCCACATTTCTGAAGCATGACGTAATGGGGGGGTGTTATCTCTTTTGTCGAAAATCAGCCGTTTTTGCTCGAACATTAAATGCCTCCAAATGGTATTTAATTAACTTCCCGAGCCCCTGGAAGCATGAAAATCACTTTAAACATGCTAATTTTAGCTCTAACACTGATGATCCACCTACAAATGTGAACTGACGTTCAAAAATAAAACATTTGAAAACGGACCATTTTCCACATTTCTGAAGCATGACGTAATGGGGGGGGTGTTATCTCTTTTGTCGAAAATCAGCCGTTTTTGCTCGAACATTAAATGCCTCCAAATGGTATTTAATTAACTTCCCGAGCCCCTGGAAGCATGAAAATCACTTTAAACATGCTAATTTTAGCTCTAACACTGATGATCCACCTACAAATGTGAACTGACGTTCAAAAATAAAACATTTGAAAACGGACCATTTTCCACATTTCTGAAGCATGACGTAATGGGGGGGTGTTATCTCTTTTGTCGAAAATCAGCCGTTTTTGCTCGAACATTAAATGCCTCCAAATGGTATTTAATTAACTTCCCGAGCCCCTGGAAGCATGAAAATCACTTTAAACATGCTAATTTTAGCTCTAACACTGATGATCCACCTACAAATGTGAACTGACGTTCAAAAATAAAACATTTGAAAACGGACCATTTTCCACATTTCTGAAGCATGACGTAATGGGGGGGGGTGTTATCTCTTTTGTCGAAAATCAGCCATTTTTGCTCGAACATTAAATGCCTCCAAATGGTATTTAATTAACTTCCCGGGGTGAAGAAGCCCTTTTTGAGAACTCAGAGTGAGTAAATTGGCCATTTTCATGCACTTTTAACCATTCCATAAATCTTGTGTTTTGGGCCCCTGGAAGCATGAAAATCACTTTAAACATGCTAATTTTAGCTCTAACACTGATGATCCACCTACAAATGTGAACTGACGTTCAAAAATAAAACATTTGAAAACGGACCATTTTCCACATTTCTGAAGCATGACGTAATGGGGGGGTGTTATCTCTTTTGTCGAAAATCAGCCGTTTTTGCTCGAACATTAAATGCCTCCAAATGGTATTTAATTAACTTCCCGAGCCCCTGGAAGCATGAAAATAACTTTAAACATGCTAATTTTAGCTCTAACACTGATGATCCACCTACAAATGTGAACTGACGTTCGAAAATAAAACATTTGAAAACGGACCATTTTCCACATTTCTGAAGCATGACGTAATGGGGGGGTGTTATCTCTTTTGTCGAAAATCAGCCGTTTTTGCTCGAACATTAAATGCCTCCAAATGGTATTTAATTAACTTCCCGGGGTGAAGAAACCCTTTTTGAGAACTCAGAGTGAGTAAATTGGCCATTTTCATGCACTTTTAACCATTCCATAAATCTTGTGTTTTGGGCCCCTGGAAGCATGAAAATCACTTTAAACATGCTAATTTTAGCTCTAACACTGATGATCCACCTACAAATGTGAACTGACGTTCAAAAATAAAACATTTGAAAACGGACCATTTTCCACATTTCTGAAGCATGACGTAATGGGGGGGTGTTATCTCTTTTGTCGAAAATCAGCCGTTTTTGCTCGAACATTAAATGCCTCCAAATGGTATTTAATTAACTTCCCGAGCCCCTGGAAGCATGAAAATCACTTTAAACATGCTAATTTTATCTCTAACACTGATGATCCACCTACAAATGTGAACTGACGTTCAAAAATAAAACATTTGAAAACGGACCATTTTCCACATTTCTGAAGCATGACGTAATGGGGGGGTGTTATCTCTTTTGTCGAAAATCAGCCGTTTTTGCTCGAACATTAAATGCCTCCAAATGGTATTTAATTAACTTCCCGAGCCCCTGGAAGCATGAAAATCACTTTAAACATGCTAATTTTAGCTCTAACACTGATGATCCACCTACAAATGTGAACTGACGTTCAAAAATAAAACATTTGAAAACGGACCATTTTCCACATTTCTGAAGCATGACGTAATGGGGGGGTGTTATCTCTTTTGTCGAAAATCAGCCGTTTTTGCTCGAACATTAAATGCCTCCAAATGGTATTTATTTCACTTCCCGGGGTGAAGAAACCCTTTTTGAGAACTCAGAGTGAGTAAATTGGCCATTTTCATGCACTTTTAACCATTCCATTAATCTTGTGTTTTGGGCCCCTGGAAGCATGAAAATCACTTTAAACATGCTAATTTTAGCTCTAACACTGATGATCCACCTACAAATGTGAACTGACGTTCAAAAATAAAACATTTGAAAACGGACCATTTTCCACATTTCTGAAGCATGACGTAATGGGGGGGTGTTATCTCTTTTGTCGAAAATCAGCCGTTTTTGCTCGAACATTAAATGCCTCCAAATGGTATTTAATTAACTTCCCGAGCCCCTGGAAGCATGAAAATCACTTTAAACATGCTAATTTTAGCTCTAACACTGATGATCCACCTACAAATGTGAACTGACGTTCAAAAATAAAACATTTGAAAACTGACCATTTTCCACATTTCTGAAGCATGACGTAATGGGGGGGGTGTTATCTCTTTTGTCGAAAATCAGCCGTTTTTGCTCGAACATTAAATGCCTCCAAATGGTATTTATTTCACTTCCCGAGCCCCTGGAAGCATGAAAATCACTTTAAACATGCTAATTTTAGCTCTAACACTGATGATCCACCTACAAATGTGAACTGACGTTCAAAAATAAAACATTTGAAAACGGGCCATTTTCCACATTTCTGAAGCATGACGTAATGGGGGGGTGTTATCTCTTTTGTCGAAAATCAGCCGTTTTTGCTCGAACATTAAATGCCTCCAAATGGTATTTATTTCACTTCCCGGGGTGAAGAAACCCTTTTTGAGAACTCAGAGTGAGTAAATTGGCCATTTTCATGCACTTTTAACCATTCCATAAATCTTGTGTTTTGGGCCCCTGGAAGCATGAAAATCACTTTAAACATGCTAATTTTAGCTCTAACACTGATGATCCAGCTACAAATGTGAACTGACGTTCAAAAATAAAACATTTGAAAACGGACCATTTTCCACATTTCTGAAGCATGACGTAATGGGGGGGTGTTATCTCTTTTGTCGAAAATCAGCCGTTTTTGCTCGAACATTAAATGCCTCCAAATGGTATTTAATTAACTTCCCGGGGTGAAGAAACCCTTTTTGAGAACTCAGAGTGAGTAAATTGGCCATTTTCATGCACTTTTAACCATTCCATAAATCTTATGTTTTGGGCCCCTGGAAGCATGAAAATCACTTTAAACATGCTAATTTTAGCTCTAACACTGATGATCCACCTACAAATGTGAACTGACGTTCAAAAATAAAACATTTGAAAACGGACCATTTTCCACATTTCTGAAGCATGACGTAATGGGGGGGTGTTATCTCTTTTGTCGAAAATCAGCCGTTTTTGCTCGAACATTAAATGCCTCCAAATGGTATTTAATTAACTTCCCGAGCCCCTGGAAGCATGAAAATCACTTTAAACATGCTAATTTTAGCTCTAACACTGATGATCCACCTACAAATGTGAACTGACGTTCAAAAATAAAACATTTGAAAACGGACCATTTTCCACATTTCTGAAGCATGACGTAATGGGGGGGGGTGTTATCTCTTTTGTCGAAAATCAGCCGTTTTTGCTCGAACATTAAATGCCTCCAAATGGTATTTAATTAACTTCCCGAGCCCCTGGAAGCATGAAAATCACTTTAAACATGCTAATTTTAGCTCTAACACTGATGATCCACCTACAAATGTGAACTGACGTTCAAAAATAAAACATTTGAAAACGGACCATTTTCCACATTTCTGAAGCATGACGTAATGGGGGGGTGTTATCTCTTTTGTCGAAAATCAGCCGTTTTTGCTCGAACATTAAATGCCTCCAAATGGTATTTAATTAACTTCCCGGGGTGAAGAAGCCCTTTTTGAGAACTCAGAGTGAGTAAATTGGCCATTTTCATGCACTTTTAACCATTCCATAAATCTTGTGTTTTGGGCCCCTGGAAGCATGAAAATCACTTTAAACATGCTAATTTTAGCTCTAACACTGATGATCCACCTACAAATGTGAACTGACGTTCAAAAATAAAACATTTGAAAACGGACCATTTTCCACATTTCTGAAGCATGACGTAATGGGGGGGTGTTATCTCTTTTGTCGAAAATCAGCCGTTTTTGCTCGAACATTAAATGCCTCCAAATGGTATTTAATTAACTTCCCGAGCCCCTGGAAGCATGAAAATAACTTTAAACATGCTAATTTTAGCTCTAACACTGATGATCCACCTACAAATGTGAACTGACGTTCGAAAATAAAACATTTGAAAACGGACCATTTTCCACATTTCTGAAGCATGACGTAATGGGGGGGTGTTATCTCTTTTGTCGAAAATCAGCCGTTTTTGCTCGAACATTAAATGCCTCCAAATGGTATTTAATTAACTTCCCGGGGTGAAGAAACCCTTTTTGAGAACTCAGAGTGAGTAAATTGGCCATTTTCATGCACTTTTAACCATTCCATAAATCTTGTGTTTTGGGCCCCTGGAAGCATGAAAATCACTTTAAACATGCTAATTTTAGCTCTAACACTGATGATCCACCTACAAATGTGAACTGACGTTCAAAAATAAAACATTTGAAAACGGACCATTTTCCACATTTCTGAAGCATGACGTAATGGGGGGGTGTTATCTCTTTTGTCGAAAATCAGCCGTTTTTGCTCGAACATTAAATGCCTCCAAATGGTATTTAATTAACTTCCCGAGCCCCTGGAAGCATGAAAATCACTTTAAACATGCTAATTTTATCTCTAACACTGATGATCCACCTACAAATGTGAACTGACGTTCAAAAATAAAACATTTGAAAACGGACCATTTTCCACATTTCTGAAGCATGACGTAATGGGGGGGTGTTATCTCTTTTGTCGAAAATCAGCCGTTTTTGCTCGAACATTAAATGCCTCCAAATGGTATTTAATTAACTTCCCGAGCCCCTGGAAGCATGAAAATCACTTTAAACATGCTAATTTTAGCTCTAACACTGATGATCCACCTACAAATGTGAACTGACGTTCAAAAATAAAACATTTGAAAACGGACCATTTTCCACATTTCTGAAGCATGACGTAATGGGGGGGTGTTATCTCTTTTGTCGAAAATCAGCCGTTTTTGCTCGAACATTAAATGCCTCCAAATGGTATTTATTTCACTTCCCGGGGTGAAGAAACCCTTTTTGAGAACTCAGAGTGAGTAAATTGGCCATTTTCATGCACTTTTAACCATTCCATTAATCTTGTGTTTTGGGCCCCTGGAAGCATGAAAATCACTTTAAACATGCTAATTTTAGCTCTAACACTGATGATCCACCTACAAATGTGAACTGACGTTCAAAAATAAAACATTTGAAAACGGACCATTTTCCACATTTCTGAAGCATGACGTAATGGGGGGGTGTTATCTCTTTTGTCGAAAATCAGCCGTTTTTGCTCGAACATTAAATGCCTCCAAATGGTATTTAATTAACTTCCCGAGCCCCTGGAAGCATGAAAATCACTTTAAACATGCTAATTTTAGCTCTAACACTGATGATCCACCTACAAATGTGAACTGACGTTCAAAAATAAAACATTTGAAAACTGACCATTTTCCACATTTCTGAAGCATGACGTAATGGGGGGGGTGTTATCTCTTTTGTCGAAAATCAGCCGTTTTTGCTCGAACATTAAATGCCTCCAAATGGTATTTATTTCACTTCCCGAGCCCCTGGAAGCATGAAAATCCCTTTAAACATGCTAATTTTAGCTCTAACACTGATGATCCACCTACAAATGTGAACTGACGTTCAAAAATAAAACATTTGAAAACGGGCCATTTTCCACATTTCTGAAGCATGACGTAATGGGGGGGTGTTATCTCTTTTGTCGAAAATCAGCCGTTTTTGCTCGAACATTAAATGCCTCCAAATGGTATTTATTTCACTTCCCGGGGTGAAGAAACCCTTTTTGAGAACTCAGAGTGAGTAAATTGGCCATTTTCATGCACTTTTAACCATTCCATAAATCTTGTGTTTTGGGCCCCTGGAAGCATGAAAATCACTTTAAACATGCTAATTTTAGCTCTAACACTGATGATCCAGCTACAAATGTGAACTGACGTTCAAAAATAAAACATTTGAAAACGGACCATTTTCCACATTTCTGAAGCATGACGTAATGGGGGGGTGTTATCTCTTTTGTCGAAAATCAGCCGTTTTTGCTCGAACATTAAATGCCTCCAAATGGTATTTAATTAACTTCCCGGGGTGAAGAAACCCTTTTTGAGAACTCAGAGTGAGTAAATTGGCCATTTTCATGCACTTTTAACCATTCCATAAATCTTATGTTTTGGGCCCCTGGAAGCATGAAAATCACTTTAAACATGCTAATTTTAGCTCTAACACTGATGATCCACCTACAAATGTGAACTGACGTTCAAAAATAAAACATTTGAAAACGGACCATTTTCCACATTTCTGAAGCATGACGTAATGGGGGGGTGTTATCTCTTTTGTCGAAAATCAGCCGTTTTTGCTCGAACATTAAATGCCTCCAAATGGTATTTAATTAACTTCCCGAGCCCCTGGAAGCATGAAAATCACTTTAAACATGCTAATTTTAGCTCTAACACTGATGATCCACCTACAAATGTGAACTGACGTTCAAAAATAAAACATTTGAAAACGGACCATTTTCCACATTTCTGAAGCATGACGTAATGGGGGGGTGTTATCTCTTTTGTCGAAAATCAGCCGTTTTTGCTCGAACATTAAATGCCTCCAAATGGTATTTAATTAACTTCCCGAGCCCCTGGAAGCATGAAAATCACTTTAAACATGCTAATTTTAGCTCTAACACTGATGATCCACCTACAAATGTGAACTGACGTTCAAAAATAAAACATTTGAAAACGGACCATTTTCCACATTTCTGAAGCATGACGTAATGGGGGGGTGTTATCTCTTTTGTCGAAAATCAGCCGTTTTTGCTCGAACATTAAATGCCTCCAAATGGTATTTAATTAACTTCCCGAGCCCCTGGAAGCATGAAAATCACTTTAAACATGCTAATTTTAGCTCTAACACTGATGATTCACCTACAAATGTGAACTGACGTTCAAAAATAAAACATTTGAAAACGGACCATTTTCCACATTTCTGAAGCATGACGTAATGGGGGGGTGTTATCTCTTTTGTCGAAAATCAGCTGTTTTTGCTCGAACATTAAATGCCTCCAAATGGTATTTAATTAACTTCCCGAGCCCCTGGAAGCATGAAAATCACTTTAAACATGCTAATTTTAGCTCTAACACTGATGATCCACCTACAAATGTGAACTGACGTTCAAAAATAAAACATTTGAAAACGGACCATTTTCCACATTTCTGAAGCATGACGTAATGGGGGGGTGTTATCTCTTTTGTCGAAAATCAGCCGTTTTTGCTCGAACATTAAATGCCTCCAAATGGTATTTAATTAACTTCCCGGGGTGAAGAAACCCTTTTTGAGAACTCAGAGTGAGTAAATTGGCCATTTTCATGCACTTTTAACCATTCCATAAATCTTGTGTTTTGGGCCCCTGGAAGCATGAAAATCACTTTAAACATGCTAATTTTAGCTCTAACACTGATGATCCACCTACAAATGTGAACTGACGTTCAAAAATAAAACATTTGAAAACGGACCATTTTCCACATTTCTGAAGCATGACGTAATGGGGGGGTGTTATCTCTTTTGTCAAAAATCAGCCGTTTTTGCTCGAACATTAAATGCCTCCAAATGGTATTTAATTAACTTCCCGAGCCCCTGGAAGCATGAAAATCACTTTAAACATGCTAATTTTATCTCTAACACTGATGATCCACCTACAAATGTGAACTGACGTTCAAAAATAAAACATTTGAAAACGGACCATTTTCCACATTTCTGAAGCATGACGTAATGGGGGGGTGTTATCTCTTTTGTCGAAAATCAGCCGTTTTTGCTCGAACATTAAATGCCTCCAAATGGTATTTAATTAACTTCCCTAGCCCCTGGAAGCATGAAAATCACTTTAAACATGCTAATTTTAGCTCTAACACTGATGATCCACCTACAAATGTAAACTGACGTTCAAAAATAAAACATTTGAAAACGGACCATTTTCCACATTTCTGAAGCATGACGTAATGGGGGGGTGTTATCTCTTTTGTCGAAAATCAGCCGTTTTTGCTCGAACATTAAATGCCTCCAAATGGTATTTATTTCACTTCCCGGGGTGAAGAAACCCTTTTTGAGAACTCAGAGTGAGTAAATTGGCCATTTTCATGCACTTTTAACCATTCCATAAATCTTGTGTTTTGGGCCCCTGGAAGCATGAAAATCACTTTAAACATGCTAATTTTAGCTCTGACACTGATGATCCACCTACAAATGTGAACTGACGTTCAAAAATAAAACATTTGAAAACGGACCATTTTCCACATTTCTGAAGCATGACGTAATGGGGGGGTGTTATCTCTTTTGTCGAAAATCAGCCGTTTTTGCTCGAACATTAAATGCCTCCAAATGGTATTTAATTAACTTCCCGAGCCCCTGGAAGCATGAAAATCACTTTAAACATGCTAATTTTAGCTCTAACACTGATGATCCACCTACAAATGTGAACTGACGTTCAAAAATAAAACATTTGAAAACGGACCATTTTCCACATTTCTGAAGCATGACGTAATGGGGGGTGTTATCTCTTTTGTCGAAAATCAGCCGTTTTTGCTCGAACATTAAATGCCTCCAAATGGTATTTAATTAACTTCCCGAGCCCCTGGAAGCATGAAAATCACTTTAAACATGCTAATTTTAGCTCTAACACTGATGATCCACCTACAAATGTAAACTGACGTTCAAAAATAAAACATTTGAAAACGGACCATTTTCCACATTTCTGAAGCATGACGTAATGGGGGGGTGTTATCTCTTTTGTCGAAAATCAGCCGTTTTTGCTCGAACATTAAATGCCTCCAAATGGTATTTAATTAACTTCCCGAGCCCCTGGAAGCATGAAAATCACTTTAAACATGCTAATTTTAGCTCTAACACTGATGATCCACCTACAAATGTGAACTGACGTTCAAAAATAAAACATTTGAAAAGGGACCATTTTCCACATTTCTGAAGCATGACGTAATGGGGGGGTGTTATCTCTTTTGTCGAAAATCAGCCGTTTTTGCTCGAACATTAAATGCCTCCAAATGGTATTTAATTAACTTCCCGAGCCCCTGGAAGCATGAAAATCACTTTAAACATGCTAATTTTAGCTCTAACACTGATGATCCACCTACAAATGTGAACTGACGTTCAAAAATAAAACATTTGAAAACGGACCATTTTCCACATTTCTGAAGCATGACGTAATGGGGGGGTGTTATCTCTTTTGTCGAAAATCAGCCATTTTTGCTCGAACATTAAATGCCTCCAAATGGTATTTAATTAACTTCCCGGGGTGAAGAAACCCTTTTTGAGAACTCAGAGTGAGTAAATTGGCCATTTTCATGCACTTTTAACCATTCCATAAATCTTGTGTTTTGGGCCCCTGGAAGCATGAAAATCACTTTAAACATGCTAATTTTAGCTCTAACACTGATGATCCACCTACAAATGTGAACTGACGTTCAAAAATAAAACATTTGAAAACGGACCATTTTCCACATTTCTGAAGCATGACGTAATGGGGGGGTGCTATCTCTTTTGTCGAAAATCAGCCGTTTTTGCTCGAACATTAAATGCCTCCAAATGGTATTTAATTAACTTCCCGGGGTGAAGAAACCCTTTTTGAGAACTCAGAGTGAGTAAATTGGCCATTTTCATGCACTTTTAACCATTCCATAAATCTTGTGTTTTGGGCCCCTGGAAGCCTGAAAATCACTTTAAACATGCTAATTTTAGCTCTAACACTGATGATTCACCTACAAATGTGAACTGACGTTCAAAAATAAAACATTTGAAAACGGACCATTTTCCACATTTCTGAAGCATGACGTAATGGGGGGGTGTTATCTCTTTTGTCGAAAATCAGCCGTTTTTGCTCGAACATTAAATGCCTCCAAATGGTATTTAATTAACTTCCCGAGCCCCTGGAAGCATGAAAATCACTTTAAACATGCTAATTTTAGCTCTAACACTGATGATCCACCTACAAATGTGAACTGACGTTCAAAAATAAAACATTTGAAAACGGACCATTTTCCACATTTCTGAAGCATGACGTAATGGGGGGGTGTTATCTCTTTTGTCGAAAATCAGCCGTTTTTGCTCGAACATTAAATGCCTCCAAATGGTATTTAATTAACTTCCCGGGGTGAAGAAACCCTTTTTGAGAACTCAGAGTGAGTAAATTGGCCATTTTCATGCACTTTTAACCATTCCATAAATCTTGTGTTTTGGGCCCCTGGAAGCATGAAAATCACTTTAAACATGCTAATTTTAGCTCTAACACTGATGATCCACCTACAAATGTGAACTGACGTTCAAAAATAAAACATTTGAAAACGGACCATTTTCCACATTTCTGAAGCATGACGTAATGGGGGGGTGTTATCTCTTTTGTCGAAAATCAGCCGTTTTTGCTCGAACATTAAATGCCTCCAAATGGTATTTAATTAACTTCCCGAGCCCCTGGAAGCATGAAAATCACTTTAAACATGCTAATTTTATCTCTAACACTGATGATCCACCTACAAATGTGAACTGACGTTCAAAAATAAAACATTTGAAAACGGACCATTTTCCACATTTCTGAAGCATGACGTAATGGGGGGGTGTTATCTCTTTTGTCGAAAATCAGCCGTTTTTGCTCGAACATTAAATGCCTCCAAATGGTATTTAATTAACTTCCCGAGCCCCTGGAAGCATGAAAATCACTTTAAACATGCTAATTTTAGCTCTAACACTGATGATCCACCTACAAATGTAAACTGACGTTCAAAAATAAAACATTTGAAAACGGACCATTTTCCACATTTCTGAAGCATGACGTAATGGGGGGGTGTTATCTCTTTTGTCGAAAATCAGCCGTTTTTGCTCGAACATTAAATGCCTCCAAATGGTATTTATTTCACTTCCCGGGGTGAAGAAACCCTTTTTGAGAACTCAGAGTGAGTAAATTGGCCATTTTCATGCACTTTTAACCATTCCATAAATCTTGTGTTTTGGGCCCCTGGAAGCATGAAAATCACTTTAAACATGCTAATTTTAGCTCTAACACTGATGATCCACCTACAAATGTGAACTGACGTTCAAAAATAAAACATTTGAAAACGGACCATTTTCCACATTTCTGAAGCATGACGTAATGGGGGGGTGTTATCTCTTTTGTCGAAAATCAGCCGTTTTTGCTCGAACATTAAATGCCTCCAAATGGTATTTAATTAACTTCCCGAGCCCCTGGAAGCATGAAAATCACTTTAAACATGCTAATTTTAGCTCTAACACTGATGATCCACCTACAAATGTGAACTGACGTTCAAAAATAAAACATTTGAAAACGGACCATTTTCCACATTTCTGAAGCATGACGTAATGGGGGGTGTTATCTCTTTTGTCGAAAATCAGCCGTTTTTGCTCGAACATTAAATGCCTCCAAATGGTATTTAATTAACTTCCCGAGCCCCTGGAAGCATGAAAATCACTTTAAACATGCTAATTTTAGCTCTAACACTGATGATCCACCTACAAATGTAAACTGACGTTCAAAAATAAAACATTTGAAAACGGACCATTTTCCACATTTCTGAAGCATGACGTAATGGGGGGGTGTTATCTCTTTTGTCGAAAATCAGCCGTTTTTGCTCGAACATTAAATGCCTCCAAATGGTATTTAATTAACTTCCCGAGCCCCTGGAAGCATGAAAATCACTTTAAACATGCTAATTTTAGCTCTAACACTGATGATCCACCTACAAATGTGAACTGACGTTCAAAAATAAAACATTTGAAAACGGACCATTTTCCACATTTCTGAAGCATGACGTAATGGGGGGGTGTTATCTCTTTTGTCGAAAATCAGCCGTTTTTGCTCGAACATTAAATGCCTCCAAATGGTATTTAATTAACTTCCCGGGGTGAAGAAACCCTTTTTGAGAACTCAGAGTGAGTAAATTGGCCATTTTCATGCACTTTTAACCATTCCATAAATCTTGTGTTTTGGGCCCCTGGAAGCATGAAAATCACTTTAAACATGCTAATTTTAGCTCTAACACTGATGATCCACCTACAAATGTGAACTGACGTTCAAAAATAAAACATTTGAAAACGGACCATTTTCCACATTTCTGAAGCATGACGTAATGGGGGGGTGTTATCTCTTTTGTCGAAAATCAGCCGTTTTTGCTCGAACATTAAATGCCTCCAAATGGTATTTAATTAACTTCCCGAGCCCCTGGAAGCATGAAAATCACTTTAAACATGCTAATTTTAGCTCTAACACTGATGATCCACCTACAAATGTGAACTGACGTTCAAAAATAAAACATTTGAAAACGGACCATTTTCCACATTTCTGAAGCATGACGTAATGGGGGGGTGTTATCTCTTTTGTCGAAAATCAGCCGTTTTTGCTCGAACATTAAATGCCTCCAAATGGTATTTAATTAACTTCCCGAGCCCCTGGAAGCATGAAAATCACTTTAAACATGCTAATTTTAGCTCTAACACTGATGATCCACCTACAAATGTAAACTGACGTTCAAAAATAAAACATTTGAAAACGGACCATTTTCCACATTTCTGAAGCATGACGTAATGGGGGGGTGTTATCTCTTTTGTCGAAAATCAGCCGTTTTTGCTCGAACATTAAATGCCTCCAAATGGTATTTATTTCACTTCCCGGGGTGAAGAAACCCTTTTTGAGAACTCAGAGTGAGTAAATTGGCCATTTTCATGCACTTTTAACCATTCCATAAATCTTGTGTTTTGGGCCCCTGGAAGCATGAAAATCACTTTAAACATGCTAATTTTAGCTCTAACACTGATGATCCACCTACAAATGTGAACTGACGTTCAAAAATAAAACATTTGAAAACGGACCATTTTCCACATTTCTGAAGCATGACGTAATGGGGGGGTGTTATCTCTTTTGTCGAAAATCAGCCGTTTTTGCTCGAACATTAAATGCCTCCAAATGGTATTTAATTAACTTCCCGAGCCCCTGGAAGCATGAAAATCACTTTAAACATGCTAATTTTAGCTCTAACACTGATGATCCACCTACAAATGTGAACTGACGTTCAAAAATAAAACATTTGAAAACGGACCATTTTCCACATTTCTGAAGCATGACGTAATGGGGGGTGTTATCTCTTTTGTCGAAAATCAGCAGTTTTTGCTCGAACATTAAATGCCTCCAAATGGTATTTAATTAACTTCCCGAGCCCCTGGAAGCATGAAAATCACTTTAAACATGCTAATTTTAGCTCTAACACTGATGATCCACCTACAAATGTAAACTGACGTTCAAAAATAAAACATTTGAAAACGGACCATTTTCCACATTTCTGAAGCATGACGTAATGGGGGGGTGTTATCTCTTTTGTCGAAAATCAGCCGTTTTTGCTCGAACATTAAATGCCTCCAAATGGTATTTAATTAACTTCCCGAGCCCCTGGAAGCATGAAAATCACTTTAAACATGCTAATTTTAGCTCTAACACTGATGATCCACCTACAAATGTGAACTGACGTTCAAAAATAAAACATTTGAAAAGGGACCATTTTCCACATTTCTGAAGCATGACGTAATGGGGGGGTGTTATCTCTTTTGTCGAAAATCAGCCGTTTTTGCTCGAACATTAAATGCCTCCAAATGGTATTTAATTAACTTCCCGAGCCCCTGGAAGCATGAAAATCACTTTAAACATGCTAATTTTAGCTCTAACACTGATGATCCACCTACAAATGTGAACTGACGTTCAAAAATAAAACATTTGAAAACGGACCATTTTCCACATTTCTGAAGCATGACGTAATGGGGGGGTGTTATCTCTTTTGTCGAAAATCAGCCATTTTTGCTCGAACATTAAATGCCTCCAAATGGTATTTAATTAACTTCCCGGGGTGAAGAACCCCTTTTTGAGAACTCAGAGTGAGTAAATTGGCCATTTTCATGCACTTTTAACCATTCCATAAATCTTGTGTTTTGGGCCCCTGGAAGCATGAAAATCACTTTAAACATGCTAATTTTAGCTCTAACACTGATGATCCACCTACAAATGTGAACTGACGTTCAAAAATAAAACATTTGAAAACGGACCATTTTCCACATTTCTGAAGCATGACGTAATGGGGGGGTGCTATCTCTTTTGTCGAAAATCAGCCGTTTTTGCTCGAACATTAAATGCCTCCAAATGGTATTTAATTAACTTCCCGGGGTGAAGAAACCCTTTTTGAGAACTCAGAGTGAGTAAATTGGCCATTTTCATGCACTTTTAACCATTCCATAAATCTTGTGTTTTGGGCCCCTGGAAGCATGAAAATCACTTTAAACATGCTAATTTTAGCTCTAACACTGATGATTCACCTACAAATGTGAACTGACGTTCAAAAATAAAACATTTGAAAACGGACCATTTTCCACATTTCTGAAGCATGACGTAATGGGGGGGTGTTATCTCTTTTGTCGAAAATCAGCCGTTTTTGCTCGAACATTAAATGCCTCCAAATGGTATTTAATTAACTTCCCGAGCCCCTGGAAGCATGAAAATCACTTTAAACATGCTAATTTTAGCTCTAACACTGATGATCCACCTACAAATGTGAACTGACGTTCAAAAATAAAACATTTGAAAACGGACCATTTTCCACATTTCTGAAGCATGACGTAATGGGGGGGTGTTATCTCTTTTGTCGAAAATCAGCCGTTTTTGCTCGAACATTAAATGCCTCCAAATGGTATTTAATTAACTTCCCGGGGTGAAGAAACCCTTTTTGAGAACTCAGAGTGAGTAAATTGGCCATTTTCATGCACTTTTAACCATTCCATAAATCTTGTGTTTTGGGCCCCTGGAAGCATGAAAATCACTTTAAACATGCTAATTTTAGCTCTAACACTGATGATCCACCTACAAATGTGAACTGACGTTCAAAAATAAAACATTTGAAAACGGACCATTTTCCACATTTCTGAAGCATGACGTAATGGGGGGGTGTTATCTCTTTTGTCGAAAATCAGCCGTTTTTGCTCGAACATTAAATGCCTCCAAATGGTATTTAATTAACTTCCCGAGCCCCTGGAAGCATGAAAATCACTTTAAACATGCTAATTTTATCTCTAACACTGATGATCCACCTACAAATGTGAACTGACGTTCAAAAATAAAACATTTGAAAACGGACCATTTTCCACATTTCTGAAGCATGACGTAATGGGGGGGTGTTATCTCTTTTGTCGAAAATCAGCCGTTTTTGCTCGAACATTAAATGCCTCCAAATGGTATTTAATTAACTTCCCGAGCCCCTGGAAGCATGAAAATCACTTTAAACATGCTAATTTTAGCTCTAACACTGATGATCCACCTACAAATGTAAACTGACGTTCAAAAATAAAACATTTGAAAACGGACCATTTTCCACATTTCTGAAGCATGACGTAATGGGGGGGTGTTATCTCTTTTGTTGAAAATCAGCCGTTTTTGCTCGAACATTAAATGCCTCCAAATGGTATTTATTTCACTTCCCGGGGTGAAGAAACCCTTTTTGAGAACTCAGAGTGAGTAAATTGGCCATTTTCATGCACTTTTAACCATTCCATAAATCTTGTGTTTTGGGCCCCTGGAAGCATGAAAATCACTTTAAACATGCTAATTTTAGCTCTAACACTGATGATCCACCTACAAATGTGAACTGACGTTCAAAAATAAAACATTTGAAAACGGACCATTTTCCACATTTCTGAAGCATGACGTAATGGGGGGGTGTTATCTCTTTTGTCGAAAATCAGCCGTTTTTGCTCGAACATTAAATGCCTCCAAATGGTATTTAATTAACTTCCCGAGCCCCTGGAAGCATGAAAATCACTTTAAACATGCTAATTTTAGCTCTAACACTGATGATCCACCTACAAATGTGAACTGACGTTCAAAAATAAAACATTTGAAAACGGACCATTTTCCACATTTCTGAAGCATGACGTAATGGGGGGTGTTATCTCTTTTGTCGAAAATCAGCCGTTTTTGCTCGAACATTAAATGCCTCCAAATGGTATTTAATTAACTTCCCGAGCCCCTGGAAGCATGAAAATCACTTTAAACATGCTAATTTTAGCTCTAACACTGATGATCCACCTACAAATGTAAACTGACGTTCAAAAATAAAACATTTGAAAACGGACCATTTTCCACATTTCTGAAGCATGACGTAATGGGGGGGTGTTATCTCTTTTGTCGAAAATCAGCCGTTTTTGCTCGAACATTAAATGCCTCCAAATGGTATTTAATTAACTTCCCGAGCCCCTGGAAGCATGAAAATCACTTTAAACATGCTAATTTTAGCTCTAACACTGATGATCCACCTACAAATGTGAACTGACGTTCAAAAATAAAACATTTGAAAACGGACCATTTTCCACATTTCTGAAGCATGACGTAATGGGGGGGTGTTATCTCTTTTGTCGAAAATCAGCCGTTTTTGCTCGAACATTAAATGCCTCCAAATGGTATTTAATTAACTTCCCGAGCCCCTGGAAGCATGAAAATCACTTTAAACATGCTAATTTTAGCTCTAACACTGATGATCCACCTACAAATGTGAACTGACGTTCAAAAATAAAACATTTGAAAACGGACCATTTTCCACATTTCTGAAGCATGACGTAATGGGGGGGTGTTATCTCTTTTGTCGAAAATCAGCCATTTTTGCTCGAACATTAAATGCCTCCAAATGGTATTTAATTAACTTCCCGGGGTGAAGAAACCCTTTTTGAGAACTCAGAGTGAGTAAATTGGCCATTTTCATGCACTTTTAACCATTCCATAAATCTTGTGTTTTGGGCCCCTGGAAGCATGAAAATCACTTTAAACATGCTAATTTTAGCTCTAACACTGATGATCCACCTACAAATGTGAACTGACGTTCAAAAATAAAACATTTGAAAACGGACCATTTTCCACATTTCTGAAGCATGACGTAATGGGGGGGTGCTATCTCTTTTGTCGAAAATCAGCCGTTTTTGCTCGAACATTAAATGCCTCCAAATGGTATTTAATTAACTTCCCGGGGTGAAGAAACCCTTTTTGAGAACTCAGAGTGAGTAAATTGGCCATTTTCATGCACTTTTAACCATTCCATAAATCTTGTGTTTTGGGCCCCTGGAAGCATGAAAATCACTTTAAACATGCTAATTTTAGCTCTAACACTGATGATTCACCTACAAATGTGAACTGACGTTCAAAAATAAAACATTTGAAAACGGACCATTTTCCACATTTCTGAAGCATGACGTAATGGGGGGGTGTTATCTCTTTTGTCGAAAATCAGCCGTTTTTGCTCGAACATTAAATGCCTCCAAATGGTATTTAATTAACTTCCCGAGCCCCTGGAAGCATGAAAATCACTTTAAACATGCTAATTTTAGCTCTAACACTGATGATCCACCTACAAATGTGAACTGACGTTCAAAAATAAAACATTTGAAAACGGACCATTTTCCACATTTCTGAAGCATGACGTAATGGGGGGGTGTTATCTCTTTTGTCGAAAATCAGCCGTTTTTGCTCGAACATTAAATGCCTCCAAATGGTATTTAATTAGCTTCCCGGGGTGAAGAAACCCTTTTTGAGAACTCAGAGTGAGTAAATTGGCCATTTTCATGCACTTTTAACCATTCCATAAATCTTGTGTTTTGGGCCCCTGGAAGCATGAAAATCACTTTAAACATGCTAATTTTAGCTCTAACACTGATGATCCACCTACAAATGTGAACTGACGTTCAAAAATAAAACATTTGAAAACGGACCATTTTCCACATTTCTGAAGCATGACGTAATGGGGGGGTGTTATCTCTTTTGTCGAAAATCAGCCGTTTTTGCTCGAACATTAAATGCGTCCAAATGGTATTTAATTAACTTCCCGAGCCCCTGGAAGCATGAAAATCACTTTAAACATGCTAATTTTATCTCTAACACTGATGATCCACCTACAAATGTGAACTGACGTTCAAAAATAAAACATTTGAAAACGGACCATTTTCCACATTTCTGAAGCATGACGTAATGGGGGGTGTTATCTCTTTTGTCGAAAATCAGCCGTTTTTGCTCGAACATTAAATGCCTCCAAATGGTATTTATTTCACTTCCCGGGGTGAAGAAACCCTTTTTGAGAACTCAGAGTGAGTAAATTGGCCATTTTCATGCACTTTTAACCATTCCATAAATCTTGTGTTTTGGGCCCCTGGAAGCATGAAAATCACTTTAAACATGCTAATTTTAGCTCTAACACTGATGATCCACCTACAAATGTAAACTGACGTTCAAAAATAAAACATTTGAAAACGGACCATTTTCCACATTTCTGAAGCATGACGTAATGGGGGGGTGTTATCTCTTTTGTCGAAAATCAGCCGTTTTTGCTCGAACATTAAATGCCTCCAAATGGTATTTATTTCACTTCCCGGGGTGAAGAAACCCTTTTTGAGAACTCAGAGTGAGTAAATTGGCCATTTTCATGCACTTTTAACCATTCCATTAATCTTGTGTTTTGGGCCCCTGGAAGCATGAAAATCACTTTAAACATGCTAATTTTAGCTCTAACACTGATGATCCACCTACAAATGTGAACTGACGTTCAAAAATAAAACATTTGAAAACGGACCATTTTCCACATTTCTGAAGCATGACGTAATGGGGGGGTGTTATCTCTTTTGTCGAAAATCAGCCGTTTTTGCTCGAACATTAAATGCCTCCAAATGGTATTTAATTAACTTCCCGAGCCCCTGGAAGCATGAAAATCACTTTAAACATGCTAATTTTTGCTCTAACACTGATGATCCACCTACAAATGTGAACTGACGTTCAAAAATAAAACATTTGAAAACGGACTATTTTCCACATTTCTGAAGCATGACGTAATGGGGGGGTGTTATCTCTTTTGTCGAAAATCAGCCGTTTTTGCTCGAACATTAAATGCCTCCAAATGGTATTTAATTAACTTCCCGAGCCCCTGGAAGCATGAAAATCACTTTAAACATGCTAATTTTAGCTCTAACACTGATGATCCACCTACAAATGTAAACTGACGTTCAAAAATAAAACATTTGAAAACGGACCATTTTCCACATTTCTGAAGCATGACGTAATGGGGGGGTGTTATCTCTTTTGTCGAAAATCAGCCGTTTTTGCTCGAACATTAAATGCCTCCAAATGGTATTTATTTCACTTCCCGGGGTGAAGAAACCCTTTTTGAGAACTCAGAGTGAGTAAATTGGCCATTTTCATGCACTTTTAACCATTCCATTAATCTTGTGTTTTGGGCCCCTGGAAGCATGAAAATCACTTTAAACATGCTAATTTTAGCTCTAACACTGATGATCCACCTACAAATGTGAACTGACGTTCAAAAATAAAACATTTGAAAACGGACCATTTTCCACATTTCTGAAGCATGACGTAATGGGGGGGTGTTATCTCTTTTGTCGAAAATCAGCCGTTTTTGCTCGAACATTAAATGCCTCCAAATGGTATTTAATTAACTTCCCGAGCCCCTGGAAGCATGAAAATCACTTTAAACATGCTAATTTTAGCTCTAACACTGATGATCCACCTACAAATGTGAACTGACGTTCAAAAATAAAACATTTGAAAACGGACCATTTTCCACATTTCTGAAGCATGACGTTATGGGGGGTGTTATCTCTTTTGTCGAAAATCAGCCGTTTTTGCTCGAACATTAAATGCCTCCAAATGGTATTTATTTCACTTCCCGGGGTGAAGAAACCCTTTTTGAGAACTCAGAGTGAGTAAATTGGCCATTTTCATGCACTTTTAACCATTCCATAAATCTTGTGTTTTGGGCCCCTGGAAGCATGAAAATCACTTTAAACATGCTAATTTTAGCTCTAACACTGATGATCCACCTACAAATGTGAACTGACGTTCAAAAATAAAACATTTGAAAACGGACCATTTTCCACATTTCTGAAGCATGACGTAATGGGGGGGTGTTATCTCTTTTGTCGAAAATCAGCCGTTTTTGCTCGAACATTAAATGCCTCCAAATGGTATTTAATTAACTTCCCGAGCCCCTGGAAGCATGAAAATCACTTTAAACATGCTAATTTTATCTCTAACACTGATGATCCACCTACAAATGTGAACTGACGTTCAAAAATAAAACATTTGAAAACGGACCATTTTCCACATTTCTGAAGCATGACGTAATGGGGGGTGTTATCTCTTTTGTCGAAAATCAGCCGTTTTTGCTCGAACATTAAATGCCTCCAAATGGTATTTATTTCACTTCCCGGGGTGAAGAAACCCTTTTTGAGAACTCAGAGTGAGTAAATTGGCCATTTTCATCGACTTTTAACCATTCCATAAATCTTGTGTTTTGGGCCCCTGGAAGCATGAAAATCACTTTAAACATGCTAATTTTAGCTCTAACACTGATGATCCACCTACAAATGTAAACTGACGTTCAAAAATAAAACATTTGAAAACGGACCATTTTCCACATTTCTGAAGCATGACGTAATGGGGGGGTGTTATCTCTTTTGTCGAAAATCAGCCGTTTTTGCTCGAACATTAAATGCCTCCAAATGGTATTTATTTCACTTCCCGGGGTGAAGAAACCCTTTTTGAGAACTCAGAGTGAGTAAATTGGCCATTTTCATGCACTTTTAACCATTCCATAAATCTTGTGTTTTGGGCCCCTGGAAGCATGAAAATCACTTTAAACATGCTAATTTTAGCTCTAACACTGATGATCCACCTACAAATGTGAACTGACGTTCAAAAATAAAACATTTGAAAACGGACCATTTTCCACATTTCTGAAGCATGACGTAATGGGGGGGTGTTATCTCTTTTGTCGAAAATCAGCCGTTTTTGCTCGAACATTAAATGCCTCCAAATGGTATTTAATTAACTTCCCGAGCCCCTGGAAGCATGAAAATCACTTTAAACATGCTAATTTTAGCTCTAACACTGATGATCCACCTACAAATGTGAACTGACGTTCAAAAATAAAACATTTGAAAACGGACCATTTTCCACATTTCTGAAGCATGACGTAATGGGGGGGTGTTATCTCTTTTGTCGAAAATCAGCCGTTTTTGCTCGAACATTAAATGCCTCCAAATGGTATTTAATTAACTTCCCGAGCCCCTGGAAGCATGAAAATCACTTTAAACATGCTAATTTTAGCTCTAACACTGATGATCCACCTACAAATGTAAACTGACGTTCAAAAATAAAACATTTGAAAACGGACCATTTTCCACATTTCTGAAGCATGACGTAATGGGGGGGTGTTATCTCTTTTGTCGAAAATCAGCCGTTTTTGCTCGAACATTAAATGCCTCCAAATGGTATTTATTTCACTTCCCGGGGTGAAGAAACCCTTTTTGAGAACTCAGAGTGAGTAAATTGGCCATTTTCATGCACTTTTAACCATTCCATTAATCTTGTGTTTTGGGCCCCTGGAAGCATGAAAATCACTTTAAACATGCTAATTTTAGCTCTAACACTGATGATCCACCTACAAATGTGAACTGACGTTCAAAAATAAAACATTTGAAAACGGACCATTTTCCACATTTCTGAAGCATGACGTAATGGGGGGGTGTTATCTCTTTTGTCGAAAATCAGCCGTTTTTGCTCGAACATTAAATGCCTCCAAATGGTATTTAATTAACTTCCCGAGCCCCTGGAAGCATGAAAATCACTTTAAACATGCTAATTTTTGCTCTAACACTGATGATCCACCTACAAATGTGAACTGACGTTCAAAAATAAAACATTTGAAAACGGACCATTTTCCACATTTCTGAAGCATGACGTAATGGGGGGGTGTTATCTCTTTTGTCGAAAATCAGCCGTTTTTGCTCGAACATTAAATGCCTCCAAATGGTATTTAATTAACTTCCCGAGCCCCTGGAAGCATGAAAATCACTTTAAACATGCTAATTTTAGCTCTAACACTGATGATCCACCTACAAATGTAAACTGAGGTTCAAAAATAAAACATTTGAAAACGGACCATTTTCCACATTTCTGAAGCATGACGTAATGGGGGGGTGTTATCTCTTTTGTCGAAAATCAGCCGTTTTTGCTCGAACATTAAATGCCTCCAAATGGTATTTATTTCACTTCCCGGGGTGAAGAAACCCTTTTTGAGAACTCAGAGTGAGTAAATTGGCCATTTTCATGCACTTTTAACCATTCCATTAATCTTGTGTTTTGGGCCCCTGGAAGCATGAAAATCACTTTAAACATGCTAATTTTAGCTCTAACACTGATGATCCACCTACAAATGTGAACTGACGTTCAAAAATAAAACATTTGAAAACGGACCATTTTTCACATTTCTGAAGCATGACGTAATGGGGGGTGTTATCTCTTTTGTCGAAAATCAGCCGTTTTTGCTCGAACATTAAATGCCTCCAAATGGTATTTAATTAACTTCCCGAGCCCCTGGAAGCATGAAAATCACTTTAAACATGCTAATTTTTGCTCTAACACTGATGATCCACCTACAAATGTGAACTGACGTTCAAAAATAAAACATTTGAAAACGGACCATTTTCCACATTTCTGAAGCATGACGTAATGGGGGGGTGTTATCTCTTTTGTCGAAAATCAGCGGTTTTTGCTCGAACATTAAATGCCTCCAAATGGTATTTAATTAACTTCCCGAGCCCCTGGAAGCATGAAAATCACTTTAAACATGCTAATTTTAGCTCTAACACTGATGATCCACCTACAAATGTGAACTGACGTTCAAAAATAAAACATTTGAAAACAGACCATTTTCCACATTTCTGAAGCATGACGTAATGGGGGGGTGTTATCTCTTTTGTCGAAAATCAGCCGTTTTTGCTCGAACATTAAATGCCTCCAAATGGTATTTAATTAACTTCCCGAGCCCCTGGAAGCATGAAAATCACTTTAAACATGCTAATTTTAGCTCTAACACTGATGATCCACCTACAAATGTGAACTGACGTTCAAAAATAAAACATTTGAAAACGGACCATTTTCCACATTTCTGTAGCATGACGTAATGGGGGGGTGTTATCTCTTTTGTCGAAAATCAGCCATTTTTGCTCGAACATTAAATGCCTCCAAATGGTATTTAGTTAACTTCCCGAGCCCCTGGAAGCATGAAAATCACTTTAAACATGCTAATTTTAGCTCTAACACTGATGATCCACCTACAAATGTGAACTGACGTTCAAAAATAAAACATTTGAAAACGGACCATTTTCCACATTTCTGAAGCATGACGTAATGGGGGGGTGTTATCTCTTTTGTCGAAAATCAGCCGTTTTTGCTCGAACATTAAATGCCTCCAAATGGTATTTAATTAACTTTCCGAGCCCCTGGAAGCATGAAAATCACTTTAAACATGCTAATTTTAGCTCTAACACTGATGATCCACCTACAAATGTGAACTGACGTTCAAAAATAAAACATTTGAAAACGGACCATTTTCCACATTTCTGAAGCATGACGTAATGGGGGGGGTGTTATCTCTTTTGTCGAAAATCAGCCGTTTTTGCTCGAACATTAAATGCCTCCAAATGGTATTTAATTAACTTCCCGAGCCCCTGGAAGCATGAAAATCACTTTAAACATGCTAATTTTAGCTCTAACACTGATGATCCACCTACAAATGTGAACTGACGTTCAAAAATAAAACATTTGAAAACGGACCATTTTCCACATTTCTGAAGCATGACGTAATGGGGGGGTGTTATCTCTTTTGTCGAAAATCAGCCGTTTTTGCTCGAACATTAAATGCCTCCAAATGGTATTTAATTAACTTCCCGAGCCCCTGGAAGCATGAAAATCACTTTAAACATGCTAATTTTAGCTCTAACACTGATGATCCACCTACAAATGTGAACTGACGTTCAACAATAAAACATTTGAAAACGGACCATTTTCCACATTTCTGAAGCATGACGTAATGGGGGGGTGTTATCTCTTTTGTCGAAAATCAGCCGTTTTTGCTCGAACATTAAATGCCTCCAAATGGTATTTAATTAACTTCCCGAGCCCCTGGAAGCATGAAAATCACTTTAAACATGCTAATTTTAGCTCTAACACTGATGATCCACCTACAAATGTGAACTGACGTTCAAAAATAAAACATTTGAAAACGGACCATTTTCCACATTTCTGAAGCATGACGTAATGGGGGGGTGTTATCTCTTTTGTCGAAAATCAGCCATTTTTGCTCGAACATTAAATGCCTCCAAATGGTATTTAATTAACTTCCCGGGGTGAAGAAACCCTTTTTGAGAACTCAGAGTGAGTAAATTGGCCATTTTCATGCACTTTTAACCATTCCATAAATCTTGTGTTTTGGGCCCCTGGAAGCATGAAAATCACTTTAAACATGCTAATTTTAGCTCTAACACTGATGATCCACCTACAAATGTGAACTGACGTTCAAAAATAAAACATTTGAAAACGGACCATTTTCCACATTTCTGAAGCATGACGTAATGGGGGGGTGTTATCTCTTTTGTCGAAAATCAGCCGTTTTTGCTCGAACATTAAATGCCTCCAAATGGTATTTAATTAACTTCCCGGGGTGAAGAAACCCTTTTTGAGAACTCAGAGTGAGTAAATTGGCCATTTTCATGCACTTTTAACCATTCCATAAATCTTGTGTTTTGGGCCCCTGGAAGCATGAAAATCACTGTAAACATGCTAATTTTAGCTCTAACACTGATGATCCACCTACAAATGTGAACTGACGTTCAAAAATAAAACATTTGAAAACGGACCATTTTCCACATTTCTGAAGCATGACGTAATGGGGGGGGTGTTATCTCTTTTGTCGAAAATCAGCCGTTTTTGCTCGAACATTAAATGCCTCCAAATGGTATTTAATTAACTTCCCGAGCCCCTGGAAGCATGAAAATCACTTTAAACATGCTAATTTTAGCTCTAACACTGATGATCCACCTACAAATGTGAACTGACGTTCAAAAATAAAACATTTGAAAACGGACCATTTTCCACATTTCTGAAGCATGACGTAATGGGGGGGTGTTATCTCTTTTGTCGAAAATCAGCCGTTTTTGCTCGAACTTTAAATGCCTCCAAATGGTATTTAATTAACTTCCCGGGGTGAAGAAACCCTTTTTGAGAACTCAGAGTGAGTAAATTGGCCATTTTCATGCACTTTTAACCATTCCATAAATCTTGTGTTTTGGGCCCCTGGAAGCATGAAAATCACTTTAAACATGCTAATTTTAGCTCTAACACTGATGATCCACCTACAAATGTGAACTGACGTTCAAAAATAAAACATTTGAAAACGGACCATTTTCCACATTTCTGAAGCATGACGTAATGGGGGGGTATTATCTCTTTTGTCGAAAATCAGCCGTTTTTGCTCGAACATTAAATGCCTCCAAATGGTATTTAATTAACTTCCCGAGCCCCTGGAAGCATGAAAATCACTTTAAACATGCTAATTTTAGCTCTAACACTGATGATCCACCTACAAATGTGAACTGACGTTCAAAAATAAAACATTTGAAAACGGACCATTTTCCACATTTCTGAAGCATGACGTAATGGGGGGGTGTTATCTCTTTTGTCGAAAATCAGCCGTTTTTGCTCGAACATTAAATGCCTCCAAATGGTATTTAATTAACTTCCCGAGCCCCTGGAAGCATGAAAATCACTTTAAACATGCTAATTTTAGCTCTAACACTGATGATCCACCTACAAATGTGAACTGACGTTCAAAAATAAAACATTTGAAAACGGACCATTTTCCACATTTCTGTAGCATGACGTAATGGGGGGGTGTTATCTCTTTTGTCGAAAATCAGCCGTTTTTGCTCGAACATTAAATGCCTCCAAATGGTATTTAGTTAACTTCCCGAGCCCCTGGAAGCATGAAAATCACTTTAAACATGCTAATTTTAGCTCTAACACTGATGATCCACCTACAAATGTGAACTGACGTTCAAAAATAAAACATTTGAAAACGGACCATTTTCCACATTTCTGAAGCATGACGTAATGGGGGGGTGTTATCTCTTTTGTCGAAAATCAGCCGTTTTTGCTCGAACATTAAATGCCTCCAAATGGTATTTATTTCACTTCCCGGGGTGAAGAAACCCTTTTTGAGAACTCAGAGTGAGTAAATTGGCCATTTTCATGCACTTTTAACCATTCCATTAATCTTGTGTTTTGGGCCCCTGGAAGCATGAAAATCACTTTAAACATGCTAATTTTAGCTCTAACACTGATGATCCACCTACAAATGTGAACTGACGTTCAAAAATAAAACATTTGAAAACGGACCATTTTTCACATTTCTGAAGCATGACGTAATGGGGGGTGTTATCTCTTTTGTCGAAAATCAGCCGTTTTTGCTCGAACATTAAATGCCTCCAAATGGTATTTAATTAACTTCCCGAGCCCCTGGAAGCATGAAAATCACTTTAAACATGCTAATTTTTGCTCTAACACTGATGATCCACCTACAAATGTGAACTGACGTTCAAAAATAAAACATTTGAAAACGGACCATTTTCCACATTTCTGAAGCATGACGTAATGGGGGGGTGTTATCTCTTTTGTCGAAAATCAGCCGTTTTTGCTCGAACATTAAATGCCTCCAAATGGTATTTATTTCACTTCCCGAGCCCCTGGAAGCATGAAAATCACTTTAAACATGCTAATTTTTGCTCTAACACTGATGATCCACCTACAAATGTGAACTGACGTTCAAAAATAAAACATTTGAAAACGGACCATTTTCCACATTTCTGAAGCATGACGTAATGGGGGGGGTGTTATCTCTTTTGTCGAAAATCAGCCGTTTTTGCTCGAACATTAAATGCCTCCAAATGGTATTTATTTCACTTCCCGGGGTGAAGAAACCCTTTTTGAGAACTCAGAGTGAGTAAATTGGCCATTTTCATGCACTTTTAACCATTCCATAAATCTTGTGTTTTGGGCCCCTGGAAGCATGAAAATCACTTTAAACATGCTAATTTTAGCTCTAACACTGATGATCCACCTACAAATGTGAACTGACGTTCAAAAATAAAACATTTGAAAACGGACCATTTTCCACATTTCTGAAGCATGACGTAATGGGGGGGTGTTATCTCTTTTGTCGAAAATCAGCCGTTTTTGCTCGAACATTAAATGCCTCCAAATGGTATTTAATTAACTTCCCGAGCCCCTGGAAGCATGAAAATCACTTTAAACATGCTAATTTTAGCTCTAACACTGATGATCCACCTACAAATGTGAACTGACGTTCAAAAATAAAACATTTGAAAACAGACCATTTTCCACATTTCTGAAGCATGACGTAATGGGGGGGTGTTATCTCTTTTGTCGAAAATCAGCCGTTTTTGCTCGAACATTAAATGCCTCCAAATGGTATTTAATTAACTTCCCGAGCCCCTGGAAGCATGAAAATCACTTTAAACATGCTAATTTTAGCTCTAACACTGATGATCCACCTACAAATGTGAACTGACGTTCAAAAATAAAACATTTGAAAACGGACCATTTTCCACATTTCTGTAGCATGACGTAATGGGGGGGTGTTATCTCTTTTGTCGAAAATCAGCCGTTTTTGCTCGAACATTAAATGCCTCCAAATGGTATTTAGTTAACTTCCCGAGCCCCTGGAAGCATGAAAATCACTTTAAACATGCTAATTTTAGCTCTAACACTGATGATCCACCTACAAATGTGAACTGACGTTCAAAAATAAAACATTTGAAAACGGACCATTTTCCACATTTCTGAAGCATGACGTAATGGGGGGGTGTTATCTCTTTTGTCGAAAATCAGCCGTTTTTGCTCGAACATTAAATGCCTCCAAATGGTATTTAATTAACTTCCCGAGCCCCTGGAAGCATGAAAATCACTTTAAACATGCTAATTTTAGCTCTAACACTGATGATCCACCTACAAATGTGAACTGACGTTCAAAAATAAAACATTTGAAAACGGACCATTTTCCACATTTCTGAAGCATGACGTAATGGGGGGGTGTTATCTCTTTTGTCGAAAATCAGCCATTTTTGCTCGAACATTAAATGCCTCCAAATGGTATTTAATTAACTTCCCGGGGTGAAGAAACCCTTTTTGAGAACTCAGAGTGAGTAAATTGGCCATTTTCATGCACTTTTAACCATTCCATAAATCTTGTGTTTTGGGCCCCTGGAAGCATGAAAATCACTTTAAACATGCTAATTTTAGCTCTAACACTGATGATCCACCTACAAATGTGAACTGACGTTCAAAAATAAAACATTTGAAAACGGACCATTTTCCACATTTCTGAAGCATGACGTAATGGGGGGGTGTTATCTCTTTTGTTGAAAATCAGCCGTTTTTGCTCGAACATTAAATGCTTCCAAATGGTATTTATTTCACTTCCCCGGGTGAAGAAACCCTTTTTGAGAACTCAGAGTGAGTAAATTGGCCATTTTCATGCACTTTTAACCATTCCATAAATCTTGTGTTTTGGGCCCCTGGAAGCATGAAAATCACTTTAAACATGCTAATTTTAGCTCTAACACTGATGATCCACCTACAAATGTGAACTGACGTTCAAAAATAAAACATTTGAAAACGGACCATTTTCCACATTTCTGAAGCATGACGTAATGGGGGGGTGTTATCTCTTTTGTCGAAAATCAGCCGTTTTTGCTCGAACATTAAATGCCTCCAAATGGTATTTAATTAACTTTCCGAGCCCCTGGAAGCATGAAAATCACTTTAAACATGCTAATTTTAGCTCTAACACTGATGATCCACCTACAAATGTGAACTGACGTTCAAAAATAAAACATTTGAAAACGGACCATTTTCCACATTTCTGAAGCATGACGTAATGGGGGGGGTGTTATCTCTTTGGTCGAAAATCAGCCATTTTTGCTCGAACATTAAATGCCTCCAAATGGTATTTAATTAACTTCCCGAGCCCCTGGAAGCATGAAAATCACTTTAAACATGCTAATTTTAGCTCTAACACTGATGATCCACCTACAAATGTGAACTGACGTTCAAAAATAAAACATTTGAAAACGGACCATTTTCCACATTTCTGAAGCATGACGTAATGGGGGGGTGTTATCTCTTTTGTCGAAAATCAGCCGTTTTTGCTCGAACATTAAATGCCTCCAAATGGTATTTAATTAACTTCCCGAGCCCCTGGAAGCATGAAAATCACTTTAAACATGCTAATTTTAGCTCTAACACTGATGATCCACCTACAAATGTGAACTGACGTTCAACAATAAAACATTTGAAAACGGACCATTTTCCACATTTCTGAAGCATGACGTAATGGGGGGGTGTTATCTCTTTTGTCGAAAATCAGCCGTTTTTGCTCGAACATTAAATGCCTCCAAATGGTATTTAATTAACTTCCCGAGCCCCTGGAAGCATGAAAATCACTTTAAACATGCTAATTTTAGCTCTAACACTGATGATCCACCTACAAATGTGAACTGACGTTCAAAAATAAAACATTTGAAAACGGACCATTTTCCACATTTCTGAAGCATGACGTAATGGGGGGGTGTTATCTCTTTTGTCGAAAATCAGCCATTTTTGCTCGAACATTAAATGCCTCCAAATGGTATTTAATTAACTTCCCGGGGTGAAGAAACCCTTTTTGAGAACTCAGAGTGAGTAAATTGGCCATTTTCATGCACTTTTAACCATTCCATAAATCTTGTGTTTTGGGCCCCTGGAAGCATGAAAATCACTTTAAACATGCTAATTTTAGCTCTAACACTGATGATCCACCTACAAATGTGAACTGACGTTCAAAAATAAAACATTTGAAAACGGACCATTTTCCACATTTCTGAAGCATGACGTAATGGGGGGGTGTTATCTCTTTTGTCGAAAATCAGCCGTTTTTGCTCGAACATTAAATGCCTCCAAATGGTATTTAATTAACTTCCCGGGGTGAAGAAACCCTTTTTGAGAACTCAGAGTGAGTAAATTGGCCATTTTCATGCACTTTTAACCATTCCATAAATCTTGTGTTTTGGGCCCCTGGAAGCATGAAAATCACTGTAAACATGCTAATTTTAGCTCTAACACTGATGATCCACCTACAAATGTGAACTGACGTTCAAAAATAAAACATTTGAAAACGGACCATTTTCCACATTTCTGAAGCATGACGTAATGGGGGGGGTGTTATCTCTTTTGTCGAAAATCAGCCGTTTTTGCTCGAACATTAAATGCCTCCAAATGGTATTTAATTAACTTCCCGAGCCCCTGGAAGCATGAAAATCACTTTAAACATGCTAATTTTAGCTCTAACACTGATGATCCACCTACAAATGTGAACTGACGTTCAAAAATAAAACATTTGAAAACGGACCATTTTCCACATTTCTGAAGCATGACGTAATGGGGGGGTGTTATCTCTTTTGTCGAAAATCAGCCGTTTTTGCTCGAACTTTAAATGCCTCCAAATGGTATTTAATTAACTTCCCGGGGTGAAGAAACCCTTTTTGAGAACTCAGAGTGAGTAAATTGGCCATTTTCATGCACTTTTAACCATTCCATAAATCTTGTGTTTTGGGCCCCTGGAAGCATGAAAATCACTTTAAACATGCTAATTTTAGCTCTAACACTGATGATCCACCTACAAATGTGAACTGACGTTCAAAAATAAAACATTTGAAAACGGACCATTTTCCACATTTCTGAAGCATGACGTAATGGGGGGGTGTTATCTCTTTTGTCGAAAATCAGCCGTTTTTGCTCGAACATTAAATGCCTCCAAATGGTATTTAATTAACTTCCCGAGCCCCTGGAAGCATGAAAATCACTTTAAACATGCTAATTTTAGCTCTAACACTGATGATCCACCTACAAATGTGAACTGACGTTCAAAAATAAAACATTTGAAAACGGACCATTTTCCACATTTCTGAAGCATGACGTAATGGGGGGTGTTATCTCTTTTGTCGAAAATCAGCCGTTTTTGCTCGAACATTAAATGCCTCCAAATGGTATTTAATTAACTTCCCGAGCCCCTGGAAGCATGAAAATCACTTTAAACATGCTAATTTTAGCTCTAACACTGATGATCCACCTACAAATGTGAACTGACGTTCAAAAATAAAACATTTGAAAACGGACCATTTTCCACATTTCTGTAGCATGACGTAATGGGGGGGTGTTATCTCTTTTGTCGAAAATCAGCCGTTTTTGCTCGAACATTAAATGCCTCCAAATGGTATTTAGTTAACTTCCCGAGCCCCTGGAAGCATGAAAATCACTTTAAACATGCTAATTTTAGCTCTAACACTGATGATCCACCTACAAATGTGAACTGACGTTCAAAAATAAAACATTTGAAAACGGACCATTTTCCACATTTCTGAAGCATGACGTAATGGGGGGGTGTTATCTCTTTTGTCGAAAATCAGCCGTTTTTGCTCGAACATTAAATGCCTCCAAATGGTATTTAATTAACTTCCCGAGCCCCTGGAAGCATGAAAATCACTTTAAACATGCTAATTTTAGCTCTAACACTGATGATCCACCTACAAATGTGAACTGACGTTCAAAAATAAAACATTTGAAAACGGACCATTTTCCACATTTCTGAAGCATGACGTAATGGGGGGGTGTTATCTCTTTTGTCGAAAATCAGCCATTTTTGCTCGAACATTAAATGCCTCCAAATGGTATTTAATTAACTTCCCGGGGTGAAGAAACCCTTTTTGAGAACTCAGAGTGAGTAAATTGGCCATTTTCATGCACTTTTAACCATTCCATAAATCTTGTGTTTTGGGCCCCTGGAAGCATGAAAATCACTTTAAACATGCTAATTTTAGCTCTAACACTGATGATCCACCTACAAATGTGAACTGACGTTCAAAAATAAAACATTTGAAAACGGACCATTTTCCACATTTCTGAAGCATGACGTAATGGGGGGGTGTTATCTCTTTTGTTGAAAATCAGCCGTTTTTGCTCGAACATTAAATGCTTCCAAATGGTATTTATTTCACTTCCCCGGGTGAAGAAACCCTTTTTGAGAACTCAGAGTGAGTAAATTGGCCATTTTCATGCACTTTTAACCATTCCATAAATCTTGTGTTTTGGGCCCCTGGAAGCATGAAAATCACTTTAAACATGCTAATTTTAGCTCTAACACTGATGATCCACCTACAAATGTGAACTGACGTTCAAAAATAAAACATTTGAAAACGGACCATTTTCCACATTTCTGAAGCATGACGTAATGGGGGGGTGTTATCTCTTTTGTCGAAAATCAGCCGTTTTTGCTCGAACATTAAATGCCTCCAAATGGTATTTAATTAACTTTCCGAGCCCCTGGAAGCATGAAAATCACTTTAAACATGCTAATTTTAGCTCTAACACTGATGATCCACCTACAAATGTGAACTGACGTTCAAAAATAAAACATTTGAAAACGGACCATTTTCCACATTTCTGAAGCATGACGTAATGGGGGGGGGTGTTATCTCTTTTGTCGAAAATCAGCCGTTTTTGCTCGAACATTAAATGCCTCCAAATGGTATTTAGTTAACTTCCCGAGCCCCTGGAAGCATGAAAATCACTTTAAACATGCTAATTTTAGCTCTAACACTGATGATCCACCTACAAATGTGAACTGACGTTCAAAAATAAAACATTTGAAAACGGACCATTTTCCACATTTCTGAAGCATGACGTAATGGGGGGGTGTTATCTCTTTTGTCGAAAATCAGCCGTTTTTGCTCGAACATTAAATGCCTCCAAATGGTATTTAATTAACTTCCCGAGCCCCTGGAAGCATGAAAATCACTTTAAACATGCTAATTTTAGCTCTAACACTGATGATCCACCTACAAATGTGAACTGACGTTCAACAATAAAACATTTGAAAACGGACCATTTTCCACATTTCTGAAGCATGACGTAATGGGGGGGTGTTATCTCTTTTGTCGAAAATCAGCCGTTTTTGCTCGAACATTAAATGCCTCCAAATGGTATTTAATTAACTTCCCGAGCCCCTGGAAGCATGAAAATCACTTTAAACATGCTAATTTTAGCTCTAACACTGATGATCCACCTACAAATGTGAACTGACGTTCAAAAATAAAACATTTGAAAACGGACCATTTTCCACATTTCTGAAGCATGACGTAATGGGGGGGTGTTATCTCTTTTGTCGAAAATCAGCCATTTTTGCTCGAACATTAAATGCCTCCAAATGGTATTTAATTAACTTCCCGGGGTGAAGAAACCCTTTTTGAGAACTCAGAGTGAGTAAATTGGCCATTTTCATGCACTTTTAACCATTCCATAAATCTTGTGTTTTGGGCCCCTGGAAGCATGAAAATCACTTTAAACATGCTAATTTTAGCTCTAACACTGATGATCCACCTACAAATGTGAACTGACGTTCAAAAATAAAACATTTGAAAACGGACCATTTTCCACATTTCTGAAGCATGACGTAATGGGGGGGTGTTATCTCTTTTGTCGAAAATCAGCCGTTTTTGCTCGAACATTAAATGCCTCCAAATGGTATTTAATTAACTTCCCGGGGTGAAGAAACCCTTTTTGAGAACTCAGAGTGAGTAAATTGGCCATTTTCATGCACTTTTAACCATTCCATAAATCTTGTGTTTTGGGCCCCTGGAAGCATGAAAATCACTGTAAACATGCTAATTTTAGCTCTAACACTGATGATCCACCTACAAATGTGAACTGACGTTCAAAAATAAAACATTTGAAAACGGACCATTTTCCACATTTCTGAAGCATGACGTAATGGGGGGGGTGTTATCTCTTTTGTCGAAAATCAGCCGTTTTTGCTCGAACATTAAATGCCTCCAAATGGTATTTAATTAACTTCCCGAGCCCCTGGAAGCATGAAAATCACTTTAAACATGCTAATTTTAGCTCTAACACTGATGATCCACCTACAAATGTGAACTGACGTTCAAAAATAAAACATTTGAAAACGGACCATTTTCCACATTTCTGAAGCATGACGTAATGGGGGGGTGTTATCTCTTTTGTCGAAAATCAGCCGTTTTTGCTCGAACTTTAAATGCCTCCAAATGGTATTTAATTAACTTCCCGGGGTGAAGAAACCCTTTTTGAGAACTCAGAGTGAGTAAATTGGCCATTTTCATGCACTTTTAACCATTCCATAAATCTTGTGTTTTGGGCCCCTGGAAGCATGAAAATCACTTTAAACATGCTAATTTTAGCTCTAACACTGATGATCCACCTACAAATGTGAACTGACGTTCAAAAATAAAACATTTGAAAACGGACCATTTTCCACATTTCTGAAGCATGACGTAATGGGGGGGTGTTATCTCTTTTGTCGAAAATCAGCCGTTTTTGCTCGAACATTAAATGCCTCCAAATGGTATTTAATTAACTTCCCGAGCCCCTGGAAGCATGAAAATCACTTTAAACATGCTAATTTTAGCTCTAACACTGATGATCCACCTACAAATGTGAACTGACGTTCAAAAATAAAACTTTTGAAAACGGACCATTTTCCACATTTCTGAAGCATGACGTAATGGGGGGGTGTTATCTCTTTTGTCGAAAATCAGCCGTTTTTGCTCGAACATTAAATGCCTCCAAATGGTATTTAATTAACTTCCCGAGCCCCTGGAAGCATGAAAATCACTTTAAACATGCTAATTTTAGCTCTAACACTGATGATCCACCTACAAATGTGAACTGACGTTCAAAAATAAAACATTTGAAAACGGACCATTTTCCACATTTCTGTAGCATGACGTAATGGGGGGGTGTTATCTCTTTTGTCGAAAATCAGCCGTTTTTGCTCGAACATTAAATGCCTCCAAATGGTATTTAGTTAACTTCCCGAGCCCCTGGAAGCATGAAAATCACTTTAAACATGCTAATTTTAGCTCTAACACTGATGATCCACCTACAAATGTGAACTGACGTTCAAAAATAAAACATTTGAAAACGGACCATTTTCCACATTTCTGAAGCATGACGTAATGGGGGGGTGTTATCTCTTTT
This sequence comes from Lissotriton vulgaris, assembly GCF_964263255.1. Lineage (NCBI taxonomy): Eukaryota > Metazoa > Chordata > Amphibia > Caudata > Salamandridae > Lissotriton > Lissotriton vulgaris. Next base: position 81,596 of record NW_028243572.1, on the reverse strand, counting down.
GTCGAAAATCAGCCGTTTTTGCTCGAACATTAAATGCCTCCAAATGGTATTTATTTCACTTCCCGGGGTGAAGAAACCCTTTTTGAGAACTCAGAGTGAGTAAATTGGCCATTTTCATGCACTTTTAACCATTCCATTAATCTTGTGTTTTGGGCCCCTGGAAGCATGAAAATCACTTTAAACATGCTAATTTTAGCTCTAACACTGATGATCCACCTACAAATGTGAACTGACGTTCAAAAATAAAACATTTGAAAACGGACCATTTTTCACATTTCTGAAGCATGACGTAATGGGGGGTGTTATCTCTTTTGTCGAAAATCAGCCGTTTTTGCTCGAACATTAAATGCCTCCAAATGGTATTTAATTAACTTCCCGAGCCCCTGGAAGCATGAAAATCACTTTAAACATGCTAATTTTTGCTCTAACACTGATGATCCACCTACAAATGTGAACTGACGTTCAAAAATAAAACATTTGAAAACGGACCATTTTCCACATTTCTGAAGCATGACGTAATGGGGGGGTGTTATCTCTTTTGTCGAAAATCAGCCGTTTTTGCTCGAACATTAAATGCCTCCAAATGGTATTTATTTCACTTCCCGAGCCCCTGGAAGCATGAAAATCACTTTAAACATGCTAATTTTTGCTCTAACACTGATGATCCACCTACAAATGTGAACTGACGTTCAAAAATAAAACATTTGAAAACGGACCATTTTCCACATTTCTGAAGCATGACGTAATGGGGGGGGTGTTATCTCTTTTGTCGAAAATCAGCCGTTTTTGCTCGAACATTAAATGCCTCCAAATGGTATTTATTTCACTTCCCGGGGTGAAGAAACCCTTTTTGAGAACTCAGAGTGAGTAAATTGGCCATTTTCATGCACTTTTAACCATTCCATAAATCTTGTGTTTTGGGCCCCTGGAAGCATGAAAATCACTTTAAACATGCTAATTTTAGCTCTAACACTGATGATCCACCTACAAATGTGAACTGACGTTCAAAAATAAAACATTTGAAAACGGACCATTTTCCACATTTCTGAAGCATGACGTAATGGGGGGGTGTTATCTCTTTTGTCGAAAATCAGCCGTTTTTGCTCGAACATTAAATGCCTCCAAATGGTATTTAATTAACTTCCCGAGCCCCTGGAAGCATGAAAATCACTTTAAACATGCTAATTTTAGCTCTAACACTGATGATCAACCTACAAATGTGAACTGACGTTCAAAAATAAAACATTTGAAAACAGACCATTTTCCACATTTCTGAAGCATGACGTAATGGGGGGGTGTTATCTCTTTTGTCGAAAATCAGCCGTTTTTGCTCGAACATTAAATGCCTCCAAATGGTATTTAATTAACTTCCCGAGCCCCTGGAAGCATGAAAATCACTTTAAACATGCTAATTTTAGCTCTAACACTGATGATCCACCTACAAATGTGAACTGACGTTCAAAAATAAAACATTTGAAAACGGACCATTTTCCACATTTCTGTAGCATGACGTAATGGGGGGGTGTTATCTCTTTTGTCGAAAATCAGCCGTTTTTGCTCGAACATTAAATGCCTCCAAATGGTATTTAGTTAACTTCCCGAGCCCCTGGAAGCATGAAAATCACTTTAAACATGCTAATTTTAGCTCTAACACTGATGATCCACCTACAAATGTGAACTGACGTTCAAAAATAAAACATTTGAAAACGGACCATTTTCCACATTTCTGAAGCATGACGTAATGGGGGGGTGTTATCTCTTTTGTCGAAAATCAGCCGTTTTTGCTCGAACATTAAATGCCTCCAAATGGTATTTAATTAACTTCCCGAGCCCCTGGAAGCATGAAAATCACTTTAAACATGCTAATTTTAGCTCTAACACTGATGATCCACCTACAAATGTGAACTGACGTTCAAAAATAAAACATTTGAAAACGGACCATTTTCCACATTTCTGAAGCATGACGTAATGGGGGGTGTTATCTCTTTTGTCGAAAATCAGCCATTTTTGCTCGAACATTAAATGCCTCCAAATGGTATTTAATTAACTTCCCGGGGTGAAGAAACCCTTTTTGAGAACTCAGAGTGAGTAAATTGGCCATTTTCATGCACTTTTAACCATTCCATAAATCTTGTGTTTTGGGCCCCTGGAAGCATGAAAATCACTTTAAACATGCTAATTTTAGCTCTAACACTGATGATCCACCTACAAATGTGAACTGACGTTCAAAAATAAAACATTTGAAAACGGACCATTTTCCACATTTCTGAAGCATGACGTAATGGGGGGGTGTTATCTCTTTTGTTGAAAATCAGCCGTTTTTGCTGGAACATTAAATGCTTCCAAATGGTATTTATTTCACTTCCCCGGGTGAAGAAACCCTTTTTGAGAACTCAGAGTGAGTAAATTGGCCATTTTCATGCACTTTTAACCATTCCATAAATCTTGTGTTTTGGGCCCCTGGAAGCATGAAAATCACTTTAAACATGCTAATTTTAGCTCTAACACTGATGATCCACCTACAAATGTGAACTGACGTTCAAAAATAAAACATTTGAAAACGGACCATTTTCCACATTTCTGAAGCATGACGTAATGGGGGGGTGTTATCTCTTTTGTCGAAAATCAGCCGTTTTTGCTCGAACATTAAATGCCTCCAAATGGTATTTAATTAACTTTCCGAGCCCCTGGAAGCATGAAAATCACTTTAAACATGCTAATTTTAGCTCTAACACTGATGATCCACCTACAAATGTGAACTGACGTTCAAAAATAAAACATTTGAAAACGGACCATTTTCCACATTTCTGAAGCATGACGTAATGGGGGGGGTGTTATCTCTTTTGTCGAAAATCAGCCATTTTTGCTCGAACATTAAATGCCTCCAAATGGTATTTAATTAACTTCCCGAGCCCCTGGAAGCATGAAAATCACTTTAAACATGCTAATTTTAGCTCTAACACTGATGATCCACCTACAAATGTGAACTGACGTTCAAAAATAAAACATTTGAAAACGGACCATTTTCCACATTTCTGAAGCATGACGTAATGGGGGGGTGTTATCTCTTTTGTCGAAAATCAGCCGTTTTTGCTCGAACATTAAATGCCTCCAAATGGTATTTAATTAACTTCCCGAGCCCCTGGAAGCATGAAAATCACTTTAAACATGCTAATTTTAGCTCTAACACTGATGATCCACCTACAAATGTGAACTGACGTTCAACAATAAAACATTTGAAAACGGACCATTTTCCACATTTCTGAAGCATGACGTAATGGGGGGGTGTTATCTCTTTTGTCGAAAATCAGCCGTTTTTGCTCGAACATTAAATGCCTCCAAATGGTATTTAATTAACTTCCCGAGCCCCTGGAAGCATGAAAATCACTTTAAACATGCTAATTTTAGCTCTAACACTGATGATCCACCTACAAATGTGAACTGACGTTCAAAAATAAAACATTTGAAAACGGACCATTTTCCACATTTCTGAAGCATGACGTAATGGGGGGGTGTTATCTCTTTTGTCGAAAATCAGCCATTTTTGCTCGAACATTAAATGCCTCCAAATGGTATTTAATTAACTTCCCGGGGTGAAGAAACCCTTTTTGAGAACTCAGAGTGAGTAAATTGGCCATTTTCATGCACTTTTAACCATTCCATAAATCTTGTGTTTTGGGCCCCTGGAAGCATGAAAATCACTTTAAACATGCTAATTTTAGCTCTAACACTGATGATCCACCTACAAATGTGAACTGACGTTCAAAAATAAAACATTTGAAAACGGACCATTTTCCACATTTCTGAAGCATGACGTAATGGGGGGGTGTTATCTCTTTTGTCGAAAATCAGCCGTTTTTGCTCGAACATTAAATGCCTCCAAATGGTATTTAATTAACTTCCCGGGGTGAAGAAACCCTTTTTGAGAACTCAGAGTGAGTAAATTGGCCATTTTCATGCACTTTTAACCATTCCATAAATCTTGTGTTTTGGGCCCCTGGAAGCATGAAAATCACTGTAAACATGCTAATTTTAGCTCTAACACTGATGATCCACCTACAAATGTGAACTGACGTTCAAAAATAAAACATTTGAAAACGGACCATTTTCCACATTTCTGAAGCATGACGTAATGGGGGGGGTGTTATCTCTTTTGTCGAAAATCAGCCGTTTTTGCTCGAACATTAAATGCCTCCAAATGGTATTTAATTAACTTCCCGAGCCCCTGGAAGCATGAAAATCACTTTAAACATGCTAATTTTAGCTCTAACACTGATGATCCACCTACAAATGTGAACTGACGTTCAAAAATAAAACATTTGAAAACGGACCATTTTCCACATTTCTGAAGCATGACGTAATGGGGGGGTGTTATCTCTTTTGTCGAAAATCAGCCGTTTTTGCTCGAACTTTAAATGCCTCCAAATGGTATTTAATTAACTTCCCGGGGTGAAGAAACCCTTTTTGAGAACTCAGAGTGAGTAAATTGGCCATTTTCATGCACTTTTAACCATTCCATAAATCTTGTGTTTTGGGCCCCTGGAAGCATGAAAATCACTTTAAACATGCTAATTTTAGCTCTAACACTGATGATCCACCTACAAATGTGAACTGACGTTCAAAAATAAAACATTTGAAAACGGACCATTTTCCACATTTCTGAAGCATGACGTAATGGGGGGGTGTTATCTCTTTTGTCGAAAATCAGCCGTTTTTGCTCGAACATTAAATGCCTCCAAATGGTATTTAATTAACTTCCCGAGCCCCTGGAAGCATGAAAATCACTTTAAACATGCTAATTTTAGCTCTAACACTGATGATCCACCTACAAATGTGAACTGACGTTCAAAAATAAAACATTTGAAAACGGACCATTTTCCACATTTCTGAAGCATGACGTAATGGGGGGGTGTTATCTCTTTTGTCGAAAATCAGCCGTTTTTGCTCGAACATTAAATGCCTCCAAATGGTATTTAATTAACTTCCCGAGCCCCTGGAAGCATGAAAATCACTTTAAACATGCTAATTTTAGCTCTAACACTGATGATCCACCTACAAATGTGAACTGACGTTCAAAAATAAAACATTTGAAAACGGACCATTTTCCACATTTCTGTAGCATGACGTAATGGGGGGGTGTTATCTCTTTTGTCGAAAATCAGCCGTTTTTGCTCGAACATTAAATGCCTCCAAATGGTATTTAGTTAACTTCCCGAGCCCCTGGAAGCATGAAAATCACTTTAAACATGCTAATTTTAGCTCTAACACTGATGATCCACCTACAAATGTGAACTGACGTTCAAAAATAAAACATTTGAAAACGGACCATTTTCCACATTTCTGAAGCATGACGTAATGGGGGGGTGTTATCTCTTTTGTCGAAAAATCAGCCGTTTTTGCTCGAACATTAAATGCCTCCAAATGGTATTTAATTAACTTCCCGAGCCCCTGGAAGCATGAAAATCACTTTAAACATGCTAATTTTAGCTCTAACACTGATGATCCACCTACAAATGTGAACTGACGTTCAAAAATAAAACATTTGAAAACGGACCATTTTCCACATTTCTGAAGCATGACGTAATGGGGGGTGTTATCTCTTTTGTCGAAATCAGCCATTTTTGCTCGAACATTAAATGCCTCCAAATGGTATTTAATTAACTTCCCGGGGTGAAGAAACCCTTTTTGAGAACTCAGAGTGAGTAAATTGGCCATTTTCATGCACTTTTAACCATTCCATAAATCTTGTGTTTTGGGCCCCTGGAAGCATGAAAATCACTTTAAACATGCTAATTTTAGCTCTAACACTGATGATCCACCTACAAATGTGAACTGACGTTCAAAAATAAAACATTTGAAAACGGACCATTTTCCACATTTCTGAAGCATGACGTAATGGGGGGGTGTTATCTCTTTTGTTGAAAATCAGCCGTTTTTGCTCGAACATTAAATGCTTCCAAATGGTATTTATTTCACTTCCCCGGGTGAAGAAACCCTTTTTGAGAACTCAGAGTGAGTAAATTGGCCATTTTCATGCACTTTTAACCATTCCATAAATCTTGTGTTTTGGGCCCCTGGAAGCATGAAAATCACTTTAAACATGCTAATTTTTAGCTCTAACACTGATGATCCACCTACAAATGTGAACTGACGTTCAAAAATAAAACATTTGAAAACGGACCATTTTCCACATTTCTGAAGCATGACGTAATGGGGGGGTGTTATCTCTTTTGTCGAAAATCAGCCGTTTTTGCTCGAACATTAAATGCCTCCAAATGGTATTTAATTAACTTTCCGAGCCCCTGGAAGCATGAAAATCACTTTAAACATGCTAATTTTAGCTCTAACACTGATGATCCACCTACAAATGTGAACTGACGTTCAAAAATAAAACATTTGAAAACGGACCATTTTCCACATTTCTGAAGCATGACGTAATGGGGGGGGTGTTATCTCTTTTGTCGAAAATCAGCCGTTTTGCTCGAACATTAAATGCCTCCAAATGGTATTTAATTAACTTCCCGAGCCCCTGGAAGCATGAAAATCACTTTAAACATGCTAATTTTAGCTCTAACACTGATGATCCACCTACAAATGTGAACTGACGTTCAAAAATAAAACATTTGAAAACGGACCATTTTCCACATTTCTGAAGCATGACGTAATGGGGGGGTGTTATCTCTTTTGTCGAAAATCAGCCGTTTTTGCTCGAACATTAAATGCCTCCAAATGGTATTTAATTAACTTCCCGAGCCCCTGGAAGCATGAAAATCACTTTAAACATGCTAATTTTAGCTCTAACACTGATGATCCACCTACAAATGTGAACTGACGTTCAAAAATAAAACATTTGAAAACGGACCATTTTCCACATTTCTGAAGCATGACGTAATGGGGGGTGTTATCTCTTTTGTCGAAAATCAGCCGTTTTTGCTCGAACATTAAATGCCCTCCAAATGGTATTTAATTAACTTTCCCGAGCCCCTGGAAGCATGAAAATCACTTTAAACATTGCTAATTTTAGCTCTAAACACTGATGATCCACCTACAAATGTGAACTGACGTTCAAAAATAAAACATTTGAAAACGGACCATTTTCCACATTTCTGAAGCATGACGTAATGGGGGGGTGTTATCTCTTTTGTCGAAAATCAGCCATTTTTGCTCGAACATTAAATGCCTCCAAATGGTATTTAATTAACTTCCCGGGGTGAAGAAACCCTTTTTGAGAACTCAGAGTGAGTAAATTGGCCATTTTCATGCACTTTTAACCATTCCATAAATCTTGTGTTTTGGGCCCCTGGAAGCATGAAAATCACTTTAAACATGCTAATTTTAGCTCTAACACTGATGATCCACCTACAAATGTGAACTGACGTTCAAAAATAAAACATTTGAAAACGGACCATTTTCCACATTTCTGAAGCATGACGTAATGGGGGGGTGTTATCTCTTTTGTCGAAAATCAGCCGTTTTTGCTCGAACATTAAATGCCTCCAAATGGTATTTAATTAACTTCCCGGGGTGAAGAAACCCTTTTTGAGAACTCAGAGTGAGTAAATTGGCCATTTTCATGCACTTTTAACCATTCCATAAATCTTGTGTTTTGGGCCCCTGGAAGCATGAAAATCACTGTAAACATGCTAATTTTAGCTCTAACACTGATGATCCACCTACAAATGTGAACTGACGTTCAAAAATAAAACATTTGAAAACGGACCATTTTCCACATTTCTGAAGCATGACGTAATGGGGGGGGTGTTATCTCTTTTGTCGAAAATCAGCCGTTTTTGCTCGAACATTAAATGCCTCCAAATGGTATTTAATTAACTTCCCGAGCCCCTGGAAGCATGAAAATCACTTTAAACATGCTAATTTTAGCTCTAACACTGATGATCCACCTACAAATGTGAACTGACGTTCAAAAATAAAACATTTGAAAACGGACCATTTTCCACATTTCTGAAGCATGACGTAATGGGGGGGTGTTATCTCTTTTGTCGAAAATCAGCCGTTTTTGCTCGAACATTAAATGCCACCAAATGGTATTTAATTAACTTCCCGAGCCCCTGGAAGCATGAAAATCACTTTAAACATGCTAATTTTATCTCTAACACTGATGATCCACCTACAAATGTGAACTGACGTTCAAAAATAAAACATTTGAAAACGGACCATTTTCCACATTTCTGAAGCATGACGTAATGGGGGGGTGTTATCTCTTTTGTCGAAAATCAGCCGTTTTTGCTCGAACATTAAATGCCTCCAAATGGTATTTAATTAACTTCCCGAGCCCCTGAAAGCATGAAAATCACTTTAAACATGCTAATTTTAGCTCTAACACTGATGATCCACCTACAAATGTGAACTGACGTTCAAAAATAAAACATTTGAAAACGGACCATTTTCCACATTTCTGAAGCATGACGTAATGGGGGGGTGTTATCTCTTTTGTCGAAAATCAGCCGTTTTTGCTCGAACATTAAATGCCTCCAAATGGTATATATTTCACTTCCCGGGGTGAAGAAACCCTTTTTGAGAACTCAGAGTGAGTAAATTGGCCATTTTCATGCACTTTTAACCATTCCATTAATCTTGTGTTTTGGGCCCCTGGAAGCATGAAAATCACTTTAAACATGCTAATTTTAGCTCTAACACTGATGATCCACCTACAAATGTGAACTGACGTTCAAAAATAAAACATTTGAAAACGGACCATTTTCCACATTTCTGAAGCATGACGTAATGGGGGGGTGTTATCTCTTTTGTCGAAAATCAGCCGTTTTTGCTCGAACATTAAATGCCTCCAAATGGTATTTAATTAACTTCCCGAGCCCCTGGAAGCATGAAAATCACTTTAAACATGCTAATTTTAGCTCTAACACTGATGATCCACCTACAAATGTGAACTGACGTTCAAAAATAAAACATTTGAAAACGGACCATTTTCCACATTTCTGAAGCATGACGTAATGGGGGGGTGTTATCTCTTTTGTCGAAAATCAGCCGTTTTTGCTCGAACATTAAATGCCTCCAAATGGTATTTATTTCACTTCCCGAGCCCCTGGAAGCATGAAAATCACTTTAAACATGCTAATTTTAGCTCTAACACTGATGATCCACCTACAAATGTGAACTGACGTTCAAAAATAAAACATTTGAAAACGGACCATTTTCCACATTTCTGAAGCATGACGTAATGGGGGGGGTGTTATCTCTTTTGTCGAAAATCAGCCGTTTTTGCTCGAACATTAAATGCCGCCTAATGGTATTTATTTCACTTCCCGGGGTGAAGAAACCCTTTTTGAGAACTCAGAGTGAGTAAATTGGCCATTTTCATGCACTTTTAACCATTCCATAAATCTTGTGTTTTGGGCCCCTGGAAGCATGAAAATCACTTTAAACATGCTAATTTTAGCTCTAACACTGATGATCCACCTACAAATGTGAACTGACGTTCAAAAATAAAACATTTGAAAACGGACCATTTTCCACATTTCTGAAGCATGACGTAATGGGGGGGTGTTATCTCTTTTGTCGAAAATCAGCCGTTTTTGCTCAAACATTAAATGCCTCCAAATGGTATTTAATTAACTTCCCGAGCCCCTGGAAGCATGAAAATCACTTTAAACATGCTAATTTTAGCTCTAACACTGATGATCCACATACAAATGTGAACTGACGTTCAAAAATAAAACATTTGAAAACGGACCATTTTCCACATTTCTAAAGCATGACGTAATGGGGGGGTGTTATCTCTTTTGTCGAAAATCAGCCGTTTTTGCTCGAACATTAAATGCCTCCAAATGGTATTTAATTAACTTCCCGAGCCCCTGGAAGCATGAAAATCACTTTAAACATGCTAATTTTAGCTCTAACACTGATGATCCACCTACAAATGTGAACTGACGTTCAAAAATAAAACATTTGAAAACGGACCATTTTCCACATTTCTGAAGCATGACGTAATGGGGGGGGTGTTATCTCTTTTGTCGAAAATCAGCCGTTTTTGCTCGAACATTAAATGCCTCCAAATGGTATTTAATTAACTTCCCGAGCCCCTGGAAGCATGAAAATCACTTTAAACATGCTAATTTTAGCTCTAACACTGATGATCCACCTACAAATGTGAACTGACGTTCAAAAATAAAACATTTGAAAACGGACCATTTTCCACATTTCTGAAGCATGACGTAATGGGGGGGTGTTATCTCTTTTGTCGAAAATCAGCCGTTTTTGCTCGAACATTAAATGCCTCCAAATGGTATTTAATTAACTTCCCGAGCCCCTGGAAGCATGAAAATCACTTTAAACATGCTAATTTTAGCTCTAACACTGATGATCCCCCTACAAATGTGAACTGACGTTCAAAAATAAAACATTTGAAAACGGACCATTTTCCACATTTCTGAAGCATGACGTAATGGGGGGGTGTTATCTCTTTTGTCGAAAATCAGCCATTTTTGCTCGAACATTAAATGCCTCCAAATGGTATTTACTTAACTTCCCGGGGTGAAGAAACCCTTTTTGAGAACTCAGAGTGAGTAAATTGGCCATTTTCATGCACTTTTAACCATTCCATAAATCTTGTGTTTTGGGCCCCTGGAAGCATGAAAATCACTTTAAACATGCTAATTTTAGCTCTAACACTGATGATCCACCTCCAAATGTGAACTGACGTTCAAAAATAAAACATTTGAAAACGGACCATTTTCCACATTTCTGAAGCATGACGTAATGGGGGGGTGTTATCTCTTTTGTCGAAAATCAGCCGTTTTTGCTCGAACATTAAATGCCTCCAAATGGTATTTAATTAACTTCCCGGGGTGAAGAAACCCTTTTTGAGAACTCAGAGTGAGTAAATTGGCCATTTTCATGCACTTTTAACCATTCCATAAATCTTGTGTTTTGGGCCCCTGGAAGCATGAAAATCACTTTAAACATGCTAATTTTAGCTCTAACACTGATGATCCACCTACAAATGTGAACTGACGTTCAAAAATAAAACATTTGAAAACGGACCATTTTCCACATTTCTGAAGCATGACGTAATGGGGGGGTGTTATCTCTTTTGTCGAAAATCAGCCGTTTTTGCTCGAACATTAAATGCCTCCAAATGGTATTTAATTAACTTCCCGAGCCCCTGGAAGCATGAAAATCACTTTAAACATGCTAATTTTAGCTCTAACACTGATGATCCACCTACAAATGTGAACTGACGTTCAAAAATAAAACATTTGAAAACGGACCATTTTCCACATTTCTGAAGCATGACGTAATGGGGGGGGTGTTATCTCTTTTGTCGAAAATCAGCCGTTTTTGCTCGAACATTAAATGCCTCCAAATGGTATTTAATTAACTTCCCGAGCCCCTGGAAGCATGAAAATCACTTTAAACATGCTAATTTTAGCTCTAACACTGATGATCCACCTACAAATGTGAACTGACGTTCAAAAATAAAACATTTGAAAACGGACCATTTTCCACATTTCTGAAGCATGACGTAATGGGGGGGGTGTTATCTCTTTTGTCGAAAATCAGCCGTTTTTGCTCGAACATTAAATGCCTCCAAATGGTATTTAATTAACTTCCCGGGGTGAAGAAACCCTTTTTGAGAACTCAGAGTGAGTAAATTGGCCATTTTCATGCACTTTTAACCATTCCATAAATCTTGTGTTTTGGGCCCCTGGAAGCATGAAAATCACTTTAAACATGCTAATTTTAGCTCTAACACTGATGATCCACCTACAAATGTGAACTGACGTTCAAAAATAAAACATTTGAAAACGGACCATTTTCCACATTTCTGAAGCATGACGTAATGGGGGGGTGTTATCTCTTTTGTCGAAAATCAGCCGTTTTTGCTCGAACATTAAATGCCTCCAAATGGTATTTAATTAACTTCCCGAGCCCCTGGAAGCATGATAATCACTTTAAACATGCTAATTTTAGCTCTAACACTGATGATCCACCTACAAATGTGAACTGACGTTCAAAAATAAAACATTTGAAAACGGACCATTTTCCACATTTCTGAAGCATGACGTAATGGGGGGGTGTTATCTCTTTTGTCGAAAATCAGCCGTTTTTGCTCGAACATTAAATGCCTCCAAATGGTATTTAATTAACTTCCCGGGGAGAAGAAACCCTTTTTGAGAACTCAGAGTGAGTAAATTGGCCATTTTCATGCACTTTTAACCATTCCATAAATCTTGTGTTTTGGGCCCCTGGAAGCATGAAAATCACTTTAAACATGCTAATTTTAGCTCTAACACTGATGATCCACCTACAAATGTGAACTGACGTTCAAAAATAAAACATTTGAAAACGGACCATTTTCCACATTTCTGAAGCATGACGTAATGGGGGGGTGTTATCTCTTTTGTCGAAAATCAGCCGTTTTTGCTCGAACATTAAATGCCTCTAATGGTATTTAATTAACTTCCCGAGCCCCTGGAAGCATGAAAATCACTTTAAACATGCTAATTTTAGCTCTAACACTGATGATCTACCGACAAATGTGAACTGACGTTCAAAAATAAAACATTTGAAAACGGACCATTTTCCACATTTCTGAAGCATGACGTAATGGGGGGGGTGTTATCTCTTTTGTCGAAAATCAGCCGTTTTTGCTCGAACATTAAATGCCTCCAAATGGTATTTAATTAACTTCCCGGGGTGAAGAAACCCTTTTTGAGAACTCAGAGTGAGTAAATTGGCCATTTTCATGCACTTTTAACCATTCCATAAATCTTGTGTTTTGGGCCCCTGGAAGCATGAAAATCACTTTAAACATGCTAATTTTAGCTCTAACACTGATGATCCACCTACAAATGTGAACTGACGTTCAAAAATAAAACATTTGAAAACGGACCATTTTCCACATTTCTGAAGCATGACGTAATGGGGGGGTGTTATCTCTTTTGTCGAAAATCAGCAGTTTTTGCTCGAACATTAAATGCCTCCAAATGGTATTTATTTCACTTCCCGAGCCCCTGGAAGCATGAAAATCACTTTAAACATGCTAATTTTAGCTCTAACACTGATGATCCACCTACAAATGTGAACTGACATTCAAAAATAAAACATTTGAAAACGGACCATTTTCCACATTTCTGAAGCATGACGTAATGGGGGGTGTTATCTCTTTTGTCGAAAATCAGCCGTTTTTGCTCGAACATTAAATGCCTCTAATGGTATTTAATTAACTTCCCGAGCCCCTGGAAGCATGAAAATCACTTTAAACATGCTAATTTTAGCTCTAACACTGATGATCTACCGACAAATGTGAACTGACGTTCAAAAATAAAACATTTGAAAACGGACCATTTTCCACATTTCTGAAGCATGACGTAATGGGGGGGGTGTTATCTCTTTTGTCGAAAATCAGCCGTTTTTGCTCGAACATTAAATGCCTCCAAATGGTATTTAATTAACTTCCCGGGGTGAAGAAACCCTTTTTGAGAACTCAGAGTGAGTAAATTGGCCATTTTCATGCACTTTTAACCATTCCATAAATCTTGTGTTTTGGGCCCCTGGAAGCATGAAAATCACTTTAAACATGCTAATTTTAGCTCTAACACTGATGATCCACCTACAAATGTGAACTGACGTTCAAAAATAAAACATTTGAAAACGGACCATTTTCCACATTTCTGAAGCATGACGTAATGGGGGGGTGTTATCTCTTTTGTCGAAAATCAGCAGTTTTTGCTCGAACATTAAATGCCTCCAAATGGTATTTATTTCACTTCCCGAGCCCCTGGAAGCATGAAAATCACTTTAAACATGCTAATTTTAGCTCTAACACTGATGATCCACCTACAAATGTGAACTGACATTCAAAAATAAAACATTTGAAAACGGACCATTTTCCACATTTCTGAAGCATGACGTAATGGGGGGTGTTATCTCTTTTGTCGAAAATCAGCCGTTTTTGCTCGAACATTAAATGCCTCCAAATGGTATTTAATTAACTTCCCGAGCCCCTGGAAGCATGAAAATCACTTTAAACATGCTAATTTTAGCTCTAACACTGATGATCCACCTACAAATGTGAACTGACGTTCAAAAATAAAACATTTGAAAACGTACCATTTTCCACATTTCTGAAGCATGACGTAATGGGGGGGTGTTATCTTTTTTGTCGAAAATCAGCCGTTTTTGCTCGAACATTAAAGGCCTCCAAATGGTATTTAATTAACTTCCCGGGGTGAAGAAACCCTTTTTGAGAACTCAGAGTGAGTAAATTGGCCATTTTCATGCACTTTTAACCATTCCATAAATCTTGTGTTTTGGGCCCCTGGAAGCATGAAAATCACTTTAAACATGCTAATTTTAGGTCTAACACTGATGATCCACCTACAAATGTGAACTGACGTTCAAAAATAAAACATTTGAAAACGGACCATTTTCCACATTTCTGAAGCATGACGTAATGGGGGGGTGTTATCTCTTTTGTCGAAAATCAGCAGTTTTTGCTCGAACATTAAATGCCTCCAAATGGTATTTACTTCACTTCCCGAGCCCCTGGAAGCATGAAAATCACTTTAAACATGCTAATTTTAGCTCTAACACTGATGATCCACCTACAAATGTGAACTGACGTTCAAAAATAAAACATTTGAAAGTGGACCATTTTCCACATTTCTGAAGCATGACGTAATGGTGGGTGTTATCTCTTTTGTCGAAAATCAGCCGTTTTTGCTCGAACATTAAATGCCTCCAAATGGTATTTAATTAACTTCCCGAGCCCCTGGAAGCATGAAAATCACTTTAAACATGCTAATTTTAGCTCTAACACTGATGATCCACCTACAAATGTGAACTGACGTTCAAAAATAAAACATTTGAAAATGGACCATTTTCCACATTTCTGAAGCATGACGTAATGGGGGGTGTTATCTCTTTTGTCGAAAATCAGCCGTTTTTGCTCGAACATTAAATGCCTCCAAATGGTATTTAATTAACTTCCCGAGCCCCTGGAAGCATGAAAATCACTTTAAACATGCTAATTTTAGCTCTAACACTGATGATCCACCTACAAATGTGAACTGACGTTCAAAAATAAAACATTTGAAAACGGACCATTTTCCACATTTCTGAAGCATGACGTAATGGGGGGGTGTTATCTCTTTTGTCGAAAATCAGCCGTTTTTGCTCGAACATTAAATGCCTCCAAATGGTATTTAATTAACTTCCCGGGGTGAAGAAACCCTTTTTGAGAACTCAGAGTGAGTAAATTGGCCATTTTCATGCACTTTTAACCATTCCATAAATCTTGTGTTTTGGGCCCCTGGAAGCATGAAAATCACTTTAAACATGCTAATTTTAGCTCTAACACTGATGATCCACCTACAAATGTGAACTGACGTTCAAAAATAAAACATTTGAAAACGGACCATTTTCCACATTTCTGAAGCATGACGTAATGGGGGGGTGTTATCTCTTTTGTCGAAAATCAGCAGTTTTTGCTCGAACATTAAATACCTCCAAATGGTATTTATTTCACTTCCCGAGCCCCTGGAAGCATGAAAATCACTTTAAACATGCTAATTTTAGCTCTAACACTGATGATCCACCTACAAATGTGAACTGACGTTCAAAAATAAAACATTTGAAAGCGGACCATTTTCCACATTTCTGAAGCATGACGTAATGGTGGGTGTTATCTCTTTTGTCGAAAATCAGCCGAATTTTGCTCGAACATTAAATGCCTCCAAATGGTATTTAATTAACTTCCCGAGCCCCTGGAAGCATGAAAATCACTTTAAACATGCTAATTTTAGCTCTAACACTGATGATCCACCCACAAATGTGAACTGACGTTCAAAAATAAAACATTTGAAAACGGACCATTTTCCACATTTCTGAAGCATGACGTAATGGGGGGGTGTTATCTCTTTTGTCGAAATTCAGCCGTTTTTGCTCGAACAATAAATGCCTCCAAATGGTATTTAATTAACTTCCCGAGCCCCTGGAAGCATGAAAATCACTTTAAACATGCTAATTTTAGCTCTAACACTGATGATCCACCTACAAATGTGAACTGACGTTCAAAAATAAAACATTTGAAAACGGACCATTTTCCACATTTCTGAAGCATGACGTAATGGGGGGGTGTTATCTCTTTTGTCGAAAATCAGCCGTTTTTGCTCGAACATTAAATGCCTCCAAATGGTATTTAATTAACTTCCCGGGGTGAAGAAACCCTTTTTGAGAACTCAGAGTGAGTAAATTGGCCATTTTCATGCACTTTTAACCATTCCATAAATCTTGTGTTTTGGGCCCCTGGAAGCATGAAAATCACTTTAAACATGCTAATTTTAGCTCTAACACTGATGATCCACCTACAAATGTGAACTGACGTTCAAAAATAAAACATTTGAAAACGGACCATTTTCCACATTTCTGAAGCATGACGTAATGGGGGGGTGTTATCTCTTTTGTCGAAAATCAGCAGTTTTTGCTCGAACATTAAATGCCTCCAAATGGTATTTATTTCACTTCCCGAGCCCCTGGAAGCATGAAAATCACTTTAAACATGCTAATTTTAGCTCTAACACTGATGATCCACCTACAAATGTGAACTGACGTTCAAAAATAAAACATTTGAAAGCGGACCATTTTCCACATTTCTGAAGCATGACGTAATGGTGGGTGTTACCTCTTTTGTCGAAAATCAGCCGTTTTTGCTCGAACATTAAATGCCTCCAAATGGTATTTAATTAACTTCCCGAGCCCCTGGAAGCATGAAAATCACTTTAAACATGCTAATTTTAGCTCTAACACTGATGATCCACCTACAAATGTGAACTGACGTTCAAAAATAAAACATTTGAAAACGGACCATTTTCCACATTTCTGAAGCATGACGTAATGGGGGGGTGTTATCTCTTTTGTCGAAAATCAGCCGTTTTTGCTCGAACATTAAATGCCACCAAATGGTATTTAATTAACTTCCCGAGCCCCTGGAAGCATGAAAATCACTTTAAACATGCTAATTTTATCTCTAACACTGATGATCCACCTACAAATGTGAACTGACGTTCAAAAATAAAACATTTGAAAACGGACCATTTTCCACATTTCTGAAGCATGACGTAATGGGGGGGTGTTATCTCTTTTGTCGAAAATCAGCCGTTTTTGCTCGAACATTAAATGCCTCCAAATGGTATTTAATTAACTTCCCGAGCCCCTGAAAGCATGAAAATCACTTTAAACATGCTAATTTTAGCTCTAACACTGATGATCCACCTACAAATGTGAACTGACGTTCAAAAATAAAACATTTGAAAACGGACCATTTTCCACATTTCTGAAGCATGACGTAATGGGGGGGTGTTATCTCTTTTGTCGAAAATCAGCCGTTTTTGCTCGAACATTAAATGCCTCCAAATGGTATATATTTCACTTCCCGGGGTGAAGAAACCCTTTTTGAGAACTCAGAGTGAGTAAATTGGCCATTTTCATGCACTTTTAACCATTCCATTAATCTTGTGTTTTGGGCCCCTGGAAGCATGAAAATCACTTTAAACATGCTAATTTTAGCTCTAACACTGATGATCCACCTACAAATGTGAACTGACGTTCAAAAATAAAACATTTGAAAACGGACCATTTTCCACATTTCTGAAGCATGACGTAATGGGGGGGTGTTATCTCTTTTGTCGAAAATCAGCCGTTTTTGCTCGAACATTAAATGCCTCCAAATGGTATTTAATTAACTTCCCGAGCCCCTGGAAGCATGAAAATCACTTTAAACATGCTAATTTTAGCTCTAACACTGATGATCCACCTACAAATGTGAACTGACGTTCAAAAATAAAACATTTGAAAACGGACCATTTTCCACATTTCTGAAGCATGACGTAATGGGGGGGTGTTATCTCTTTTGTCGAAAATCAGCCGTTTTTGCTCGAACATTAAATGCCTCCAAATGGTATTTATTTCACTTCCCGAGCCCCTGGAAGCATGAAAATCACTTTAAACATGCTAATTTTAGCTCTAACACTGATGATCCACCTACAAATGTGAACTGACGTTCAAAAATAAAACATTTGAAAACGGACCATTTTCCACATTTCTGAAGCATGACGTAATGGGGGGGGTGTTATCTCTTTTGTCGAAAATCAGCCGTTTTTGCTCGAACATTAAATGCCGCCTAATGGTATTTATTTCACTTCCCGGGGTGAAGAAACCCTTTTTGAGAACTCAGAGTGAGTAAATTGGCCATTTTCATGCACTTTTAACCATTCCATAAATCTTGTGTTTTGGGCCCCTGGAAGCATGAAAATCACTTTAAACATGCTAATTTTAGCTCTAACACTGATGATCCACCTACAAATGTGAACTGACGTTCAAAAATAAAACATTTGAAAACGGACCATTTTCCACATTTCTGAAGCATGACGTAATGGGGGGGTGTTATCTCTTTTGTCGAAAATCAGCCGTTTTTGCTCAAACATTAAATGCCTCCAAATGGTATTTAATTAACTTCCCGAGCCCCTGGAAGCATGAAAATCACTTTAAACATGCTAATTTTAGCTCTAACACTGATGATCCACATACAAATGTGAACTGACGTTCAAAAATAAAACATTTGAAAACGGACCATTTTCCACATTTCTGAAGCATGACGTAATGGGGGGGTGTTATCTCTTTTGTCGAAAATCAGCCGTTTTTGCTCGAACATTAAATGCCTCCAAATGGTATTTAATTAACTTCCCGAGCCCCTGGAAGCATGAAAATCACTTTAAACATGCTAATTTTAGCTCTAACACTGATGATCCACCTACAAATGTGAACTGACGTTCAAAAATAAAACATTTGAAAACGGACCATTTTCCACATTTCTGAAGCATGACGTAATGGGGGGGGTGTTATCTCTTTTGTCGAAAATCAGCCGTTTTTGCTCGAACATTAAATGCCTCCAAATGGTATTTAATTAACTTCCCGAGCCCCTGGAATTATGAAAATCACTTTAAACATGCTAATTTTAGCTCTAACACTGATGATCCACCTACAAATGTGAACTGACGTTCAAAAATAAAACATTTGAAAACGGACCATTTTCCACATTTCTGAAGCATGACGTAATGGGGGGGTGTTATCTCTTTTGTCGAAAATCAGCCGTTTTTGCTCGAACATTAAATGCCTCCAAATGGTATTTAATTAACTTCCCGAGCCCCTGGAAGCATGAAAATCACTTTAAACATGCTAATTTTAGCTCTAACACTGATGATCCCCCTACAAATGTGAACTGACGTTCAAAAATAAAACATTTGAAAACGGACCATTTTCCACATTTCTGAAGCATGACGTAATGGGGGGGTGTTATCTCTTTTGTCGAAAATCAGCCATTTTTGCTCGAACATTAAATGCCTCCAAATGGTATTTACTTAACTTCCCGGGGTGAAGAAACCCTTTTTGAGAACTCAGAGTGAGTAAATTGGCCATTTTCATGCACTTTTAACCATTCCATAAATCTTGTGTTTTGGGCCCCTGGAAGCATGAAAATCACTTTAAACATGCTAATTTTAGCTCTAACACTGATGATCCACCTACAAATGTGAACTGACGTTCAAAAATAAAACATTTGAAAACGGACCATTTTCCACATTTCTGAAGCATGACGTAATGGGGGGGTGTTATCTCTTTTGTCGAAAATCAGCCGTTTTTGCTCGAACATTAAATGCCTCCAAATGGTATTTAATTAACTTCCCGAGCCCCTGGAAGCATGAAAATCACTTTAAACATGCTAATTTTAGCTCTAACACTGATGATCCACCTACAAATGTGAACTGACGTTCAAAAATAAAACATTTGAAAACTGACCATTTTCCACATTTCTGAAGCATGACGTAATGGGGGGGGTGTTATCTCTTTTGTCGAAAATCAGCAGTTTTTGCTCGAACATTAAATGCCTCCAAATGGTATTTAATTAACTTCCCGGGGTGAAGAAACCCTTTTTGAGAACTCAGAGTGAGTAAATTGGCCATTTTCATGCACTTTTAACCATTCCATAAATCTTGTATTTTGGGCCCCTGGAAGCATGAAAATCACTTTAAACATGCTAATTTTAGCTCTAACACTGATGATCCACCTACAAATGTGAACTGACGTTCAAAAATAAAACATTTGAAAACGGACCATTTTCCACATTTCTGAAGCATGACGTAATGGGGGGGGTGTTATCTCTTTTGTCGAAAATCAGCCGTTTTTGCTCGAACATTAAATGCCTCCAAATGGTATTTAATTAACTTCCCGAGCCCCTGGAAGCATGAAAATCACTTTAAACATGCTAATTTTAGCTCTAACACTGATGATCCACCTACAAATGTGAACTGACGTTCAAAATTAAAACATTTGAAAACGGACCATTTTCCACATTTCTGAAGCATGACGTAATGGGGGGGGTGTTATCTCTTTTGTCGAAAATCAGCCGTTTTTGCTCGAACATTAAATGCCTCCAAATGGTATTTAATTAACTTCCCGGGGTGAAGAAACCCTTTTTGAGAACTCAGAGTGAGTAAATTGGCCATTTTCATGCACTTTTAACCATTCCATAAATCTTGTGTTTTGGGCCCCTGGAAGCATGAAAATCACTTTAAACATGCTAATTTTAGCTCTAACACTGATGATCCACCTACAAATGTGAACTGACGTTCAAAAATAAAACATTTGAAAACGGACCATTTTCCACATTTCTGAAGCATGACGTAATGGGGGGGTGTTATCTCTTTTGTCGAAAATCAGCCGTTTTTGCTCGAACATTAAATGCCTCCAAATGGTATTTAATTAACTTCCCGAGCCCCTGGAAGCATGATAATCACTTTAAACATGCTAATTTTAGCTCTAACACTGATGATCCACCTACAAATGTGAACTGACGTTCAAAAATAAAACATTTGAAAACGGACCATTTTCCACATTTCTGAAGCATGACGTAATGGGGGGGTGTTATCTCTTTTGTCGAAAATCAGCCGTTTTTGCTCGAACATTAAATGCCTCCAAATGGTATTTAATTAACTTCCCGGGGAGAAGAAACCCTTCTTGAGAACTCAGAGTGAGTAAATTGGCCATTTTCATGCACTTTTAACCATTCCATAAATCTTGTGTTTTGGGCCCCTGGAAGCATGAAAATCACTTTAAACATGCTAATTTTAGCTCTAACACTGATGATCCACCTACAAATGTGAACTGACGTTCAAAAATAAAACATTTGAAAACGGACCATTTTCCACATTTCTGAAGCATGACGTAATGGGGGGGTGTTATCTCTTTTGTCGAAAATCAGCCGTTTTTGCTCGAACATTAAATGCCTCTAATGGTATTTAATTAACTTCCCGAGCCCCTGGAAGCATGAAAATCACTTTAAACATGCTAATTTTAGCTCTAACACTGATGATCTACCGACAAATGTGAACTGACGTTCAAAAATAAAACATTTGAAAACGGACCATTTTCCACATTTCTGAAGCATGACGTAATGGGGGGGGTGTTATCTCTTTTGTCGAAAATCAGCCGTTTTTGCTCGAACATTAAATGCCTCCAAATGGTATTTAATTAACTTCCCGGGGTGAAGAAACCCTTTTTGAGAACTCAGAGTGAGTAAATTGGCCATTTTCATGCACTTTTAACCATTCCATAAATCTTGTGTTTTGGGCCCCTGGAAGCATGAAAATCACTTTAAACATGCTAATTTTAGCTCTAACACTGATGATCCACCTACAAATGTGAACTGACGTTCAAAAATAAAACATTTGAAAACGGACCATTTTCCACATTTCTGAAGCATGACGTAATGGGGGGGTGTTATCTCTTTTGTCGAAAATCAGCAGTTTTTGCTCGAACATTAAATGCCTCCAAATGGTATTTATTTCACTTCCCGAGCCCCTGGAAGCATGAAAATCACTTTAAACATGCTAATTTTAGCTCTAACACTGATGATCCACCTACAAATGTGAACTGACATTCAAAAATAAAACATTTGAAAACGGACCATTTTCCACATTTCTGAAGCATGACGTAATGGGGGGTGTTATCTCTTTTGTCGAAAATCAGCCGTTTTTGCTCGAACATTAAATGCCTCCAAATGGTATTTAATTAACTTCCCGAGCCCCTGGAAGCATGAAAATCACTTTAAACATGCTAATTTTAGCTCTAACACTGATGATCCACCTACAAATGTGAACTGACGTTCAAAAATAAAACATTTGAAAACGTACCATTTTCCACATTTCTGAAGCATGACGTAATGGGGGGGTGTTATCTTTTTTGTCGAAAATCAGCCGTTTTTGCTCGAACATTAAAGGCCTCCAAATGGTATTTAATTAACTTCCCGGGGTGAAGAAACCCTTTTTGAGAACTCAGAGTGAGTAAATTGGCCATTTTCATGCACTTTTAACCATTCCATAAATCTTGTGTTTTGGGCCCCTGGAAGCATGAAAATCACTTTAAACATGCTAATTTTAGCTCTAACACTGATGATCCACCTACAAATGTGAACTGACGTTCAAAAATAAAACATTTGAAAACGGACCATTTTCCACATTTCTGAAGCATGACGTAATGGGGGGGTGTTATCTCTTTTGTCGAAAATCAGCAGTTTTTGCTCGAACATTAAATGCCTCCAAATGGTATTTATTTCACTTCCTGAGCCCCTGGAAGCATGAAAATCACTTTAAACATGCTAATTTTAGCTCTAACACTGATGATCCACCTACCAATGTGAACTGACGTTCAAAAATAAAACATTTGAAAGTGGACCATTTTCCACATTTCTGAAGCATGACGTAATGGTGGGTGTTATCTCTTTTGTCGAAAATCAGCCGTTTTTGCTCGAACATTAAATGCCTCCAAATGGTATTTAATTAACTTCCCGAGCCCCTGGAAGCATGAAAATCACTTTAAACATGCTAATTTTAGCTCTAACACTGATGATCCACCTACAAATGTGAACTGACGTTCAAAAATAAAACATTTGAAAATGGACCATTTTCCACATTTCTGAAGCATGACGTAATGGGGGGTGTTATCTCTTTTGTCGAAAATCAGCCGTTTTTGCTCGAACATTAAATGCCTCCAAATGGTATTTAATTAACTTCCCGAGCCCCTGGAAGCATGAAAATCACTTTAAACATGCTAATTTTAGCTCTAACACTGATGATCCACCTACAAATGTGAACTGACGTTCAAAAATAAAACATTTGAAAACGGACCATTTTCCACATTTCTGAAGCATGACGTAATGGGGGGGTGTTATCTCTTTTGTCGAAAATCAGCCGTTTTTGCTCGAACATTAAATGCCTCCAAATGGTATTTAATTAACTTCCCGGGGTGAAGAAACCCTTTTTGAGAACTCAGAGTGAGTAAATTGGCCATTTTCATGCACTTTTAACCATTCCATAAATCTTGTGTTTTGGGCCCCTGGAAGCATGAAAATCACTTTAAACATGCTAATTTTAGCTCTAACACTGATGATCCACCTACAAATGTGAACTGACGTTCAAAAATAAAACATTTGAAAACGGACCATTTTCCACATTTCTGAAGCATGACGTAATGGGGGGGTGTTATCTCTTTTGTCGAAAATCAGCAGTTTTTGCTCGAACATTAAATACCTCCAAATGGTATTTATTTCACTTCCCGAGCCCCTGGAAGCATGAAAATCACTTTAAACATGCTAATTTTAGCTCTAACACTGATGATCCACCTACAAATGTGAACTGACGTTCAAAAATAAAACATTTGAAAGCGGACCATTTTCCACATTTCTGAAGCATGACGTAATGGTGGGTGTTATCTCTTTTGTCGAAAATCAGCCGAATTTTGCTCGAACATTAAATGCCTCCAAATGGTATTTAATTAACTTCCCGAGCCCCTGGAAGCATGAAAATCACTTTAAGCATGCTAATTTTAGCTCTAACACTGATGATCCACCCACAAATGTGAACTGACGTTCAAAAATAAAACATTTGAAAACGGACCATTTTCCACATTTCTGAAGCATGACGTAATGGGGGGGTGTTATCTCTTTTGTCGAAATTCAGCCGTTTTTGCTCGAACAATAAATGCCTCCAAATGGTATTTAATTAACTTCCCGAGCCCCTGGAAGCATGAAAATCACTTTAAACATGCTAATTTTAGCTCTAACACTGATGATCCACCTACAAATGTGAACTGACGTTCAAAAATAAAACATTTGAAAACGGACCATTTTCCACATTTCTGAAGCATGACGTAATAGGGGGGTGTTATCTCTTTTGTCGAAAATCAGCCGTTTTTGCTCGAACATTAAATGCCTCCAAATGGTATTTAATTAACTTCCCGGGGTGAAGAAACCCTTTTTGAGAACTCAGAGTGAGTAAATTGGCCATTTTCATGCACTTTTAACCATTCCATAAATCTTGTGTTTTGGGCCCCTGGAAGCATGAAAATCACTTTAAACATGCTAATTTTAGCTCTAACACTGATGATCCACCTACAAATGTGAACTGACGTTCAAAAATAAAACATTTGAAAACGGACCATTTTCCACATTTCTGAAGCATGACGTAATGGGGGGGGTGTTATCTCTTTTGTCGAAAATCAGCAGTTTTTGCTCGAACATTAAATGCCTCCAAATGGTATTTATTTCACTTCCCGAGCCCCTGGAAGCATGAAAATCACTTTAAACATGCTAATTTTAGCTCTAACACTGATGATCCACCTACAAATGTGAACTGACGTTCAAAAATAAAACATTTGAAAACGGACCATTTTCCACATTTCTGAAGCATGACGTAATGGGGGGTGTTATCTCTTTTGTCGAAAATCAGCCGTTTTTGCTCGAACATTAAATGCCTCCAAATGGTATTTAATTAACTTCCCGAGCCCCTGGAAGCATGAAAATCACTTTAAACATGCTAATTTTAGCTCTAACACTGATGATCCACCTACAAATGTGAACTGACGTTCAAAAATAAAACATTTGAAAACGGACCATTTTCCACATTTCTGAAGCATGACGTAATGGGGGGTGTTATCTCTTTTGTCGAAAATCAGCCGTTTTTGCTCGAACATTAAATGCCTCCAAATGGTATTTAATTAACTTCCCGAGCCCCTGGAAGCATGAAAATCACTTTAAACATGCTAATTTTAGCTCTAACACTGATGATCCACCTACAAATGTGAACTGACGTTCAAAAATAAAACATTTGAAAACGGACCATTTTCCACATTTCTGAAGCATGACGTAATGGGGGGGTGTTATCTCTTTTGTCGAAAATCAGCCGTTTTTGCTCGAACATTAAATGCCTCCAAATGGTATTTAATTAACTTCCCGGGGTGAAGAAACCCTTTTTGAGAACTCAGAGTGAGTAAATTGGCCATTTTCATGCACTTTTAACCATTCCATAAATCTTGTGTTTTGGGCCCCTGGAAGCATGAAAATCACTTTAAACATGCTAATTTTAGCTCTAACACTGATGATCCACCTACAAATGTGAACTGACGTTCAAAAATAAAACATTTGAAAACGGACCATTTTCCACATTTCTGAAGCATGACGTAATGGGGGGGTGTTATCTCTTTTGTCGAAAATCAGCAGTTTTTGCTCGAACATTAAATGCCTCCAAATTGTATTTATTTCACTTCCCGAGCCCCTGGAAGCATGAAAATCACTTTAAACATGCTAATTTTAGCTCTAACACTGATGATCCACCTACAAATGTGAACTGACGTTCAAAAATAAAACATTTGAAAGCGGACCATTTTCCACATTTCTGAAGCATGACGTAATGGTGGGTGTTATCTCTTTTGTCGAAAATCAGCCGTTTTTGCTCGAACATTAAATGCCTCCAAATGGTATTTAATTAACTTCCCGAGCCCTTGGAAGCATGAAAATCACTTTAAACATGCTAATTTTAGCTCTAACACTGATGATCCACCTACAAATGTGAACTGACGTTCAAAAATAAAACATTTGAAAACGGACCATTTTCCACATTTCTGAAGCATGACGTAATGGGGGGGTGTTATCTCTTTTGTCGAAAATCAGCAGTTTTTGCTCGAACATTAAATGCCTCCAAATGGTATTTATTTCACTTCCCGAGCCCCTGGAAGCATGAAAATCACTTTAAACATGCTAATTTTAGCTCTAACACTGATGATCCACCTACAAATGTGAACTGACGTTCAAAAATAAAACATTTGAAAGCGGACCATTTTCCACATTTCTGAAGCATGACGTAATGGTGGGTGTTATCTCTTTTGTCGAAAATCAGCCGTTTTTGCTCGAACATTAAATGCCTCCAAATGGTATTTAATTAACTTCCCGAGCCCCTGGAAGCATGAAAATCACTTTAAACATGCTAATTTTAGCTCTAACACTGATGATCCACCTACAAATGTGAACTGACGTTCAAAAATAAAACATTTGAAAACGGACCATTTTCCACATTTCTGAAGCATGACGTAATGGGGGGGTGTTATCTCTTTTGTCGAAAATCAGCCGTTTTTGCTCGAACATTAAATGCCTCCAAATGGTATTTAATTAGCTTCCCGGGGTGAAGAAACCCTTTTTGAGAACTCAGAGTGAGTAAATTGGCCATTTTCATGCACTTTTAACCATTCCATAAATCTTGTGTTTTGGGCCCCTGGAAGCATGAAAATCACTTTAAACATGCTAATTTTAGCTCTAACACTGATGATCCACCTACAAATGTGAACTGACGTTCAAAAATAAAACATTTGAAAACGGACCATTTTCCACATTTCTGAAGCATGACGTAATGGGGGGTGTTATCTCTTTTGTCGAAAATCAGCCGTTTTTGCTCGAACATTAAATGCCTCCAAATGGTATTTAATTAACTTCCCGAGCCCCTGGAAGCATGAAAATCACTTTAAACATGCTAATTTTAGCTCTAACACTGATGATCCACCTACAAATGTGAACTGACGTTCAAAAATAAAACATTTGAAAACTGACCATTTTCCACATTTCTGAAGCATGACGTAATGGGGGGGTGTTATCTCTTTTGTCGAAAATCAGCCGTTTTTGCTCAAACATTAAATGCCTCCAAATGGTATTTAATTAACTTCCCGGGGTGAAGAAACCCTTTTTGAGAACTCAGAGTGAGTAAATTGGCCATTTTCATGCACTTTTAACCATTCCATAAATCTTGTGTTTTGGGCCCCTGGAAGCATGAAAATCACTTTAAACATGCTAATTTTAGCTCTAACACTGATGATCCACCTACAAATGTGAACTGACATTCAAAAATAAAACATTTGAAAACGGACCATTTTCCACATTTCTGAAGCATGACGTAATGGGGGGTGTTATCTCTTTTGTCGAAAATCAGCAGTTTTTGCTCGAACATTAAATGCCTCCAAATGGTATTTATTTCACTTCCCGAGCCCCTGGAAGCATGAAAATCACTTTAAACATGCTAATTTTAGCCCTAACACTGATGATCCACCTACAAATGTGAACTGACGTTCAAAAATAAAACATTTGAAAGCGGACCATTTTCCACATTTCTGAAGCATGACGTAATGGTGGGTGTTATCTCTTTTGTCGAAAATCAGCCGTTTTTGCTCGAACATTAAATGCCTCCAAATGGTATTTAATTAACTTCCCGAGCCCCTGGAAGCATGAAAATCACTTTAAACATGCTAATTTTAGCTCTAACACTGATGATCCACCTACAAATGTGAACTGACGTTCAAAAATAAAACATTTGAAAACGGACCATTTTCCACATTTCTGAAGCATGACGTAATGGGGGGGTGTTATCTCTTTTGTCGAAAATCAGCAGTTTTTGCTCGAACATTAAATGCCTCCAAATGGTATTTATTTCACTTCCCGAGCCCCTGGAAGCATGAAAATCACTTTAAACATGCTAATTTTAGCTCTAACACTGATGATCCACCTACAAATGTGAACTGACGTTCAAAAATAAAACATTTGAAAGCGGACCATTTTCCACATTTCTGAAGCATGACGTAATGGTGGGTGTTATCTCTTTTGTCGAAAATCAGCCGTTTTTGCTCGAACATTAAATGCCTCCAAATGGTATTTAATTAACTTCCCGAGCCCCTGGAAGCATGAAAATCACTTTAAACATGCTAATTTTAGCTCTAACACTGATGATCCACCTACAAATGTGAACTGACGTTCAAAAATAAAACATTTGAAAACGGACCATTTTCCACATTTCTGAAGCATGACGTAATGGGGGGGTGTTATCTCTTTTGTCGAAAATCAGCCGTTTTTGCTCGAACATTAAATGCCTCCAAATGGTATTTAATTAGCTTCCCGGGGTGAAGAAACCCTTTTTGAGAACTCAGAGTGAGTAAATTGGCCATTTTCATGCACTTTTAACCATTCCATAAATCTTGTGTTTTGGGCCCCTGGAAGCATGAAAATCACTTTAAACATGCTAATTTTAGCTCTAACACTGATGATCCACCTACAAATGTGAACTGACGTTCAAAAATAAAACATTTGAAAACGGACCATTTTCCACATTTCTGAAGCATGACGTAATGGGGGGTGTTATCTCTTTTGTCGAAAATCAGCCGTTTTTGCTCGAACATTAAATGCCTCCAAATGGTATTTAATTAACTTCCCGAGCCCCTGGAAGCATGAAAATCACTTTAAACATGCTAATTTTAGCTCTAACACTGATGATCCACCTACAAATGTGAACTGACGTTCAAAAATAAAACATTTGAAAACTGACCATTTTCCACATTTCTGAAGCATGACGTAATGGGGGGGTGTTATCTCTTTTGTCGAAAATCAGCCGTTTTTGCTCAAACATTAAATGCCTCCAAATGGTATTTAATTAACTTCCCGGGGTGAAGAAACCCTTTTTGAGAACTCAGAGTGAGTAAATTGGCCATTTTCATGCACTTTTAACCATTCCATAAATCTTGTGTTTTGGGCCCCTGGAAGCATGAAAATCACTTTAAACATGCTAATTTTAGCTCTAACACTGATGATCCACCTACAAATGTGAACTGACATTCAAAAATAAAACATTTGAAAACGGACCATTTTCCACATTTCTGAAGCATGACGTAATGGGGGGTGTTATCTCTTTTGTCGAAAATCAGCAGTTTTTGCTCGAACATTAAATGCCTCCAAATGGTATTTATTTCACTTCCCGAGCCCCTGGAAGCATGAAAATCACTTTAAACATGCTAATTTTAGCCCTAACACTGATGATCCACCTACAAATGTGAACTGACGTTCAAAAATAAAACATTTGAAAGCGGACCATTTTCCACATTTCTGAAGCATGACGTAATGGTGGGTGTTATCTCTTTTGTCGAAAATCAGCCGTTTTTGCTCGAACATTAAATGCCTCCAAATGGTATTTAATTAACTTCCCGAGCCCCTGGAAGCATGAAAATCACTTTAAACATGCTAATTTTAGCTCTAACACTGATGATCCACCTACAAATGTGAACTGACGTTCAAAAATAAAACATTTGAAAACGGACCATTTTCCACATTTCTGAAGCATGACGTAATGGGGGGGTGTTATCTCTTTTGTCGAAAATCAGCCGTTTTTACTCGAACATTAAATGCCTCCAAATGGTATTTAATTAACTTCCCGAGCCCCTGGAAGCATGAAAATCACTTTGAACATGCTAATTTTAGCTCTAACACTGATGATCCACCTACAAATGTGAACTGACGTTCAAAAATAAAACATTTGAAAACAGACCATTTTCCACATTTCTGAAGCATGACGTAATGGGGGGGGTGTTATCTCTTTTGTCGAAAATCAGCCGTTTTTGCTCGAACATTAAATGCCTCCAAATGGTATTTAATCAACTTCCCGAGCCCCTGGAAGCATGAAAATCACTTTAAACATGCTAATTTTAGCTCTAACACTGATGATCCACCTACAAATGTGAACTGACGTTCAAAAATAAAACATTTGAAAACGGACCATTTTCCACATTTCTGAAGCATGACGTAATGGGGGGGTGTTATCTCTTTTGTCGAAAATCAGCCGTTTTTGCTCGAACATTAAATGCCTCCAAATGGTATTTATTTCACTTCCCGAGCCCCTGGAAGCATGAAAATCACTTTAAACATGCTAATTTTAGCTCTAACACTGATGATCCACCTACAAATGTGAACTGACGTTCAAAAATAAAACATTTGAAAATGGACCATTTTCCACATTTCTGAAGCATGACGTAATGGGGGGTGTTATCTCTTTTGTCGAAAATCAGCCGTTTTTGCTCGAACATTAAATGCCTCCAAATGGTATTTAATTAACTTCCCGAGCCCCTGGAAGCATGAAAATCACTTTAAACATGCTAATTTTAGCTCTAACACTGATGATCCACCTACAAATGTGAACTGACGTTCAAAAATAAAACATTTGAAAACGGACCATTTTCCACATTTCTGAAGCATGACGTAATGGGGGGGTGTTATCTCTTTTGTCGAAAATCAGCCGTTTTTGCTCGAACATTAAATGCCTCCAAATGGTATTTAATTAACTTCCCGGGGTGAAGAAACCCTTTTTGAGAACTCAGAGTGAGTAAATTGGCCATTTTCATGCACTTTTAACCATTCCATAAATCTTGTGTTTTGGGCCCCTGGAAGCATGAAAATCACTTTAAACATGCTAATTTTAGCTCTAACACTGATGATCCACCTACAAATGTGAACTGACGTTCAAAAATAAAACATTTGAAAACGGACCATTTTCCACATTTCTGAAGCATGACGTAATGGGGGGGTGTTATCTCTTTTGTCGAAAATCAGCAGTTTTTGCTCGAACATTAAATACCTCCAAATGGTATTTATTTCACTTCCCGAGCCCCTGGAAGCATGAAAATCACTTTAAACATGCTAATTTTAGCTCTAACACTGATGATCCACCTACAAATGTGAACTGACGTTCAAAAATAAAACATTTGAAAGCGGACCATTTTCCACATTTCTGAAGCATGACGTAATGGTGGGTGTTATCTCTTTTGTCGAAAATCAGCCGAATTTTGCTCGAACATTAAATGCCTCCAAATGGTATTTAATTAACTTCCCGAGCCCCTGGAAGCATGAAAATCACTTTAAGCATGCTAATTTTAGCTCTAACACTGATGATCCACCCACAAATGTGAACTGACGTTCAAAAATAAAACATTTGAAAACGGACCATTTTCCACATTTCTGAAGCATGACGTAATGGGGGGGTGTTATCTCTTTTGTCGAAATTCAGCCGTTTTTGCTCGAACAATAAATGCCTCCAAATGGTATTTAATTAACTTCCCGAGCCCCTGGAAGCATGAAAATCACTTTAAACATGCTAATTTTAGCTCTAACACTGATGATCCACCTACAAATGTGAACTGACGTTCAAAAATAAAACATTTGAAAACGGACCATTTTCCACATTTCTGAAGCATGACGTAATAGGGGGGTGTTATCTCTTTTGTCGAAAATCAGCCGTTTTTGCTCGAACATTAAATGCCTCCAAATGGTATTTAATTAACTTCCCGGGGTGAAGAAACCCTTTTTGAGAACTCAGAGTGAGTAAATTGGCCATTTTCATGCACTTTTAACCATTCCATAAATCTTGTGTTTTGGGCCCCTGGAAGCATGAAAATCACTTTAAACATGCTAATTTTAGCTCTAACACTGATGATCCACCTACAAATGTGAACTGACGTTCAAAAATAAAACATTTGAAAACGGACCATTTTCCACATTTCTGAAGCATGACGTAATGGGGGGGTGTTATCTCTTTTGTCGAAAATCAGCAGTTTTTGCTCGAACATTAAATGCCTCCAAATGGTATTTATTTCACTTCCCGAGCCCCTGGAAGCATGAAAATCACTTTAAACATGCTAATTTTAGCTCTAACACTGATGATCCACCTACAAATGTGAACTGACGTTCAAAAATAAAACATTTGAAAACGGACCATTTTCCACATTTCTGAAGCATGACGTAATGGGGGGTGTTATCTCTTTTGTCGAAAATCAGCCGTTTTTGCTCGAACATTAAATGCCTCCAAATGGTATTTAATTAACTTCCCGAGCCCCTGGAAGCATGAAAATCACTTTAAACATGCTAATTTTAGCTCTAACACTGATGATCCACCTACAAATGTGAACTGACGTTCAAAAATAAAACATTTGAAAACGGACCATTTTCCACATTTCTGAAGCATGACGTAATGGGGGGTGTTATCTCTTTTGTCGAAAATCAGCCGTTTTTGCTCGAACATTAAATGCCTCCAAATGGTATTTAATTAACTTCCCGAGCCCCTGGAAGCATGAAAATCACTTTAAACATGCTAATTTTAGCTCTAACACTGATGATCCACCTACAAATGTGAACTGACGTTCAAAAATAAAACATTTGAAAACGGACCATTTTCCACATTTCTGAAGCATGACGTAATGGGGGGGTGTTATCTCTTTTGTCGAAAATCAGCCGTTTTTGCTCAAACATTAAATGCCTCCAAATGGTATTTAATTAACTTCCCGAGCCCCTGGAAGCATGAAAATCACTTTAAACATGCTAATTTTAGCTCTAACACTGATGATCCACCTACAAATGTGAACTGACGTTCAAAAATAAAACATTTGAAAACGGACCATTTTCCACATTTCTGAAGCATGACGTAATGGGGGGGTGTTATCTCTTTTGTCGAAAATCAGCAGTTTTTGCTCGAACATTAAATGCCTCCAAATTGTATTTATTTCACTTCCCGAGCCCCTGGAAGCATGAAAATCACTTTAAACATGCTAATTTTAGCTCTAACACTGATGATCCACCTACAAATGTGAACTGACGTTCAAAAATAAAACATTTGAAAGCGGACCATTTTCCACATTTCTGAAGCATGACGTAATGGTGGGTGTTATCTCTTTTGTCGAAAATCAGCCGTTTTTGCTCGAACATTAAATGCCTCCAAATGGTATTTAATTAACTTCCCGAGCCCTTGGAAGCATGAAAATCACTTTAAACATGCTAATTTTAGCTCTAACACTGATGATCCACCTACAAATGTGAACTGACGTTCAAAAATAAAACATTTGAAAACGGACCATTTTCCACATTTCTGAAGCATGACGTAATGGGGGGGTGTTATCTCTTTTGTCGAAAATCAGCAGTTTTTGCTCGAACATTAAATGCCTCCAAATGGTATTTATTTCACTTCCCGAGCCCCTGGAAGCATGAAAATCACTTTAAACATGCTAATTTTAGCTCTAACACTGATGATCCACCTACAAATGTGAACTGACGTTCAAAAATAAAACATTTGAAAGCGGACCATTTTCCACATTTCTGAAGCATGACGTAATGGTGGGTGTTATCTCTTTTGTCGAAAATCAGCCGTTTTTGCTCGAACATTAAATGCCTCCAAATGGTATTTAATTAACTTCCCGAGCCCCTGGAAGCATGAAAATCACTTTAAACATGCTAATTTTAGCTCTAACACTGATGATCCACCTACAAATGTGAACTGACGTTCAAAAATAAAACATTTGAAAACGGACCATTTTCCACATTTCTGAAGCATGACGTAATGGGGGGGTGTTATCTCTTTTGTCGAAAATCAGCCGTTTTTGCTCGAACATTAAATGCCTCCAAATGGTATTTAATTAGCTTCCCGGGGTGAAGAAACCCTTTTTGAGAACTCAGAGTGAGTAAATTGGCCATTTTCATGCACTTTTAACCATTCCATAAATCTTGTGTTTTGGGCCCCTGGAAGCATGAAAATCACTTTAAACATGCTAATTTTAGCTCTAACACTGATGATCCACCTACAAATGTGAACTGACGTTCAAAAATAAAACATTTGAAAACGGACCATTTTCCACATTTCTGAAGCATGACGTAATGGGGGGTGTTATCTCTTTTGTCGAAAATCAGCCGTTTTTGCTCGAACATTAAATGCCTCCAAATGGTATTTAATTAACTTCCCGAGCCCCTGGAAGCATGAAAATCACTTTAAACATGCTAATTTTAGCTCTAACACTGATGATCCACCTACAAATGTGAACTGACGTTCAAAAATAAAACATTTGAAAACTGACCATTTTCCACATTTCTGAAGCATGACGTAATGGGGGGGTGTTATCTCTTTTGTCGAAAATCAGCCGTTTTTGCTCGAACATTAAATGCCTCCAAATGGTATTTAATTAACTTCCCGGGGTGAAGAAACCCTTTTTGAGAACTCAGAGTGAGTAAATTGGCCATTTTCATGCACTTTTAACCATTCCATAAATCTTGTGTTTTGGGCCCCTGGAAGCATGAAAATCACTTTAAACATGCTAATTTTAGCTCTAACACTGATGATCCACCTACAAATGTGAACTGACATTCAAAAATAAAACATTTGAAAACGGACCATTTTCCACATTTCTGAAGCATGACGTAATGGGGGGTGTTATCTCTTTTGTCGAAAATCAGCAGTTTTTGCTCGAACATTAAATGCCTCCAAATGGTATTTATTTCACTTCCCGAGCCCCTGGAAGCATGAAAATCACTTTAAACATGCTAATTTTAGCCCTAACACTGATGATCCACCTACAAATGTGAACTGACGTTCAAAAATAAAACATTTGAAAGCGGACCATTTTCCACATTTCTGAAGCATGACGTAATGGTGGGTGTTATCTCTTTTGTCGAAAATCAGCCGTTTTTGCTCGAACATTAAATGCCTCCAAATGGTATTTAATTAACTTCCCGAGCCCCTGGAAGCATGAAAATCACTTTAAACATGCTCATTTTAGCTCTAACACTGATGATCTACCTACAAATGTGAACTGACGTTCAAAAATAAAACATTTGAAAACGGACCATTTTCCACATTTCTGAAGCATGACGTAATGGGGGGGTGTTATCTCTTTTGTCGAAAATCAGCCGTTTTTACTCGAACATTAAATGCCTCCAAATGGTATTTAATTAACTTCCCGAGCCCCTGGAAGCATGAAAATCACTTTGAACATGCTAATTTTAGCTCTAACACTGATGATCCACCTACAAATGTGAACTGACGTTCAAAAATAAAACATTTGAAAACAGACCATTTTCCACATTTCTGAAGCATGACGTAATGGGGGGGGTGTTATCTCTTTTGTCGAAAATCAGCCGTTTTTGCTCGAACATTAAATGCCTCCAAATGGTATTTAATCAACTTCCCGAGCCCCTGGAAGCATGAAAATCACTTTAAACATGCTAATTTTAGCTCTAACACTGATGATCCACCTACAAATGTGAACTGACGTTCAAAAATAAAACATTTGAAAACGGACCATTTTCCACATTTCTGAAGCATGACGTAATGGGGGGGGGTGTTATCTCTTTTGTCGAAAATCAGCCGTTTTTGCTCGAACATTAAATGCCTCCAAATGGTATTTATTTCACTTCCCGAGCCCCTGGGAGCATGAAAATCACTTTAAACATGCTAATTTTAGCTCTAACACTGATGATCCACCTACAAATGTGAACTGACGTTCAAAAATAAAACATTTGAAAACGGACCATTTTCCACATTTCTGAAGCATGACGTAATGGGGGGGTGTTATCTCTTTTGTCGAAAATCAGCCGTTTTTGCTCGAACATTAAATGCCTCCAAATGGTATTTATTTCACTTCCCGAGCCCCTGGAAGCATGAAAATCACTTTAAACATGCTAATTTTAGCTCTAACACTGATGATCCACCTACAAATGTGAACTGACGTTAAAAAAAAAAACATTTGAAAACGGACCATTTTCCACATTTCTGAAGCATGACGTAATGGGGGGGTGTTATCTCTTTTGTCGAAAATCAGCCGTTTTTGCTCGAACATTAAATGCCTCCAAAGGGTATTTATTTCACTTCCCGGGGTGAAGAAACCCTTTTTGAGAACTCAGAGTGAGTAAATTGGCCATTTTCATGCACTTTTAACCATTCCATAAATCTTGTGTTTTGGGCCCCTGGAAGCATGAAAATCACTTTAAACATGCTAATTTTAGCTCTAACACTGATGATCCACCTACAAATGTGAACTGACGTTCAAAAATAAAACATTTGAAAACGGACCATTTTCCACATTTCTGAAGCATGACGTAATGGGGGGGTGTTATCTCTTTTGTCGAAAATCAGCCGTTTTTGCTCGAACATTAAATGCCTCCAAATGGTGTTTAATTAACTTCCCGGGGTGAAGAAACCCTTTTTGAGAACTCAGAGTGAGTAAATTGGCCATTTTCATGCACTTTTAACCATTCCATAAATCTTGTGTTTTGGGCCCCTGGAAGCATGAAAATCACTTTAAACATGCTAATTTTAGCTCTAACACTGATGATCCACCTACAAATGTGAACTGACGTTCAAAAATAAAACATTTGAAAACGGACCATTTTCCACATTTCTGAAGCATGACGTAATGGGGGGGTGTTATCTCTTTTGTCGAAAATCAGCCGTTTTTGCTCGAACATTAAATGCCTCCAAATGGTATTTAATTAACTTCCCGAGCCCCTGGAAGCATGAAAATCACTTTAAACATGCTAATTTTAGCTCTAACACTGATGATCCACCTACAAATGTGAACTGACGTTCAAAAATAAAACATTTGAAAACGGACCATTTTCCACATTTCTGAAGCATGACGTAATGGGGGGGGTGTTATCTCTTTTGTCGAAAATCAGCCGTTTTTGCTCGAACATTAAATGCCTCCAAATGGTATTTAATTAACTTCCCGAGCCCCTGGAAGCATGAAAATCACTTTAAACATGCTAATTTTAGCTCTAACACTGATGATCCACCTACAAATGTGAACTGACGTTCAAAAATAAAACATTTGAAAACGGACCATTTTCCACATTTCTGAAGAATGACGTAATGGGGGGGGTGTTATCTCTTTTGTCGAAAATCAGCCGTTTTTGCTCGAACATTAAATGCCTCCAAAGGGTATTTATTTCACTTCCCGGGGTGAAGAAACCCTTTTTGAGAACTCAGAGTGAGTAAATTGGCCATTTTCATGCACTTTTAACCATTCCATAAATCTTGTGTTTTGGGCCCCTGGAAGCATGAAAATCACTTTAAACATGCTAATTTTAGCTCTAACACTGATGATCCACCTACAAATGTGAACTGACGTTCAAAAATAAAACATTTAAAAACGGACCATTTTCCACATTTCTGAAGCATGACGTAATGGGGGGGTGTTATCTCTTTTGTCGAAAATCAGCCGTTTTTGCTCGAACATTAAATGCCTCCAAATGGTGTTTAATTAACTTCCCGGGGTGAAGAAACCCTTTTTGAGAACTCAGAGTGAGTAAATTGGCCATTTTCATGCACTTTTAACCATTCCATAAATCTTGTGTTTTGGGCCCCTGGAAGCATGAAAATCACTTTAAACATGCTAATTTTAGCTCTAACACTGATGATCCACCTACAAATGTGAACTGACGTTCAAAAATAAAACATTTGAAAACGGACCATTTTCCACATTTCTGAAGCATGACGTAATGGGGGGGTGTTATCTCTTTTGTCGAAAATCAGCCGTTTTTGCTCGAACATTAAATGCCTCCAAATGGTATTTAATTAACTTCCCGAGCCCCTGGAAGCATGAAAATCACTTTAAACATGCTAATTTTAGCTCTAACACTGATGATCCACCTACAAATGTGAACTGACGTTCAAAAATAAAACATTTGAAAACGGACCATTTTCCACATTTCTGAAGCATGACGTAATGGGGGGGTGTTATCTCTTTTGTCGAAAATCAGCCGTTTTTGCTCGAACATTAAATGCCTCCAAATGGTATTTAATTAACTTCCCGAGCCCCTGAAAGCATGAAAATCACTTTAAACATGCTAATTTTAGCTCTAACACTGATGATCCACCTACAAATGTGAACTGACGTTCAAAAATAAAACATTTGAAAACGGACTATTTTCCACATTTCTGAAGCATGACGTAATGGGGGGGTGTTATCTCTTTTGTCGAAAATCAGCCGTTTTTACTCGAACATTAAATGCCTCCAAATGGTATTTAATTAACTTCCCGAGCCCCTGGAAGCATGAAAATCACTTTGAACATGCTAATTTTAGCTCTAACACTGATGATCCACCTACAAATGTGAACTGACGTTCAAAAATAAAACATTTGAAAACAGACCATTTTCCACATTTCTGAAGCATGACGTAATGGGGGGGGTGTTATCTCTTTTGTCGAAAATCAGCCGTTTTTGCTCGAACATTAAATGCCTCCAAATGGTATTTAATTAACTTCCCGAGCCCCTGGAAGCATGAAAATCACTTTAAACATGCTAATTTTAGCTCTAACACTGATGATCCACCTACAAATGTGAACTGACGTTCAAAAATAAAACATTTGAAAACGGACCATTTTCCACATTTCTGAAGCATGACGTAATGGGGGGGGGTGTTATCTCTTTTGTCGAAAATCAGCCGTTTTTGCTCGAACATTAAATGCCTCCAAATGGTATTTATTTCACTTCCCGAGCCCCTGGAAGCATGAAAATCACTTTAAACATGCTAATTTTAGCTCTAACACTGATGATCCACCTACAAATGTGAACTGACGTTCAAAAATAAAACATTTGAAAACGGACCATTTTCCACATTTCTGAAGCATGACGTAATGGGGGGGTGTTATCTCTTTTGTCGAAAATCAGCCGTTTTTGCTCGAACATTAAATGCCTCCAAATGGTATTTATTTCACTTCCCGGGGTGAAGAAACCCTTTTTGAGAACTCAGAGTGAGTAAATTGGCCATTTTCATGCACTTTTAACCATTCCATTAATCTTGTGTTTTGGGCCCCTGGAAGCATGAAAATCACTTTAAACATGCTAATTTTAGCTCCAACACTGATGATCCACCTACAAATGTGAACTGACGTTCAAAAATAAAACATTTGAAAACGGACCATTTTCCACATTTCTGAAGCATGACGTAATGGGGGGGTGTTATCTCTTTTGTCGAAAATCAGCCGTTTTTGCTCGAACATTAAATGCCTCCAAATGGTATTTATTTCACTTCCCGAGCCCCTGGAAGCATGAAAATCACTTTAAACATGCTAATTTTAGCTCTAACACTGATGATCCACCTACAAATGTGAACTGACGTTAAAAAAAAAAACATTTGAAAACGGACCATTTTCCACATTTCTGAAGCATGACGTAATGGGGGGGTGTTATCTCTTTTGTCGAAAATCAGCCGTTTTTGCTCGAACATTAAATGCCTCCAAAGGGTATTTATTTCACTTCCCGGGGTGAAGAAACCCTTTTTGAGAACTCAGAGTGAGTAAATTGGCCATTTTCATGCACTTTTAACCATTCCATAAATCTTGTGTTTTGGGCCCCTGGAAGCATGAAAATCACTTTAAACATGCTAATTTTAGCTCTAACACTGATGATCCACCTACAAATGTGAACTGACGTTCAAAAATAAAACATTTGAAAACGGACCATTTTCCACATTTCTGAAGCATGACGTAATGGGGGGGTGTAATCTCTTTTGTCGAAAATCAGCCGTTTTTGCTCGAACATTAAATGCCTCCAAATGGTATTTAATTAACTTCCCGAGCCCCTGGAAGCATGAAAATCACTTTAAACATGCTAATTTTAGCTCTAACACTGATGATCCACCTACAAATGTGAACTGACGTTCAAAAATAAAACATTTGAAAACGGACCATTTTCCACATTTCTGAAGAATGACGTAATGGGGGGGGTGTTATCTCTTTTGTCGAAAATCAGCCGTTTTTGCTCGAACATTAAATGCCTCCAAAGGGTATTTATTTCACTTCCCGGGGTGAAGAAACCCTTTTTGAGAACTCAGAGTGAGTAAATTGGCCATTTTCATGCACTTTTAACCATTCCATAAATCTTGTGTTTTGGGCCCCTGGAAGCATGAAAATCACTTTAAACATGCTAATTTTAGCTCTAACACTGATGATCCACCTACAAATGTGAACTGACGTTCAAAAATAAAACATTTAAAAACGGACCATTTTCCACATTTCTGAAGCATGACGTAATGGGGGGGTGTTATCTCTTTTGTCGAAAATCAGCCGTTTTTGCTCGAACATTAAATGCCTCCAAATGGTGTTTAATTAACTTCCCGGGGTGAAGAAACCCTTTTTGAGAACTCAGAGTGAGTAAATTGGCCATTTTCATGCACTTTTAACCATTCCATAAATCTTGTGTTTTGGGCCCCTGGAAGCATGAAAATCACTTTAAACATGCTAATTTTAGCTCTAACACTGATGATCCACCTACAAATGTGAACTGACGTTCAAAAATAAAACATTTGAAAACGGACCATTTTCCACATTTCTGAAGCATGACGTAATGGGGGGGTGTTATCTCTTTTGTCGAAAATCAGCCGTTTTTGCTCGAACATTAAATGCCTCCAAATGGTATTTAATTAACTTCCCGAGCCCCTGGAAGCATGAAAATCACTTTAAACATGCTAATTTTAGCTCTAACACTGATGATCCACCTACAAATGTGAACTGACGTTCAAAAATAAAACATTTGAAAACGGACCATTTTCCACATTTCTGAAGCATGACGTAATGGGGGGGTGTTATCTCTTTTGTCGAAAATCAGCCGTTTTTGCTCGAACATTAAATGCCTCCAAATGGTATTTAATTAACTTCCCGAGCCCCTGGAAGCATGAAAATCACTTTAAACATGCTAATTTTAGCTCTAACACTGATGATCCACCTACAAATGTGAACTGACGTTCAAAAATAAAACATTTGAAAACGGACCATTTTCCACATTTCTGAAGCATGACGAAATGGGGGGGTGTTATCTCTTTTGTCGAAAATCAGCCGTTTTTGCTCGAACATTAAATGCCTCCAAATGGTATTTAATTAACTTCCCGAGCCCCTGGAAGCATGAAAATCAATTTAAACATGCTAATTTTAGCTCTAACACTGATGATCCACCTACAAATGTGAACTGACGTTCAAAAATAAAACATTTGAAAACTGACCATTTTCCGAATTTCTGAAGCATGACGTAATGGGGGGGTGTTATCTCTTTTGTCGAAAATCAGCCGTTTTTGCTCGAACATTAAATGCCTCCAAATGGTATTTAATTAACTTCCCGAGCCCCTGGAAGCATGAAAATCACTTTAAACATGCTAATTTTAGCTCTAACACTGATGATTCACCTACAAATGTGAACTGACGTTCAAAAATAAAACATTTGAAAACGGACCATTTTCCACATTTCTGAAGCATGACATAATGGGGGGGTGTTATCTCTTTTGTCGAAAATCAGCCGTTTTTGCTCGAACATTAAATGCCTCCAAATGGTATTTAATTAACTTCCCGGGGTGAAGAAACCCTTTTTGAGAACTCAGAGTGAGTAAATTGGCCATTTTCATGCACTTTTAACCATTCCATAAATCTTGTGTTTTGGGCCCCTGG
The DNA here is from genome assembly GCF_964263255.1 of Lissotriton vulgaris. NCBI lineage: Eukaryota > Metazoa > Chordata > Amphibia > Caudata > Salamandridae > Lissotriton > Lissotriton vulgaris. The sequence goes on along the minus strand of NW_028243572.1, from coordinate 40,173 downwards.
AAGCATGAAAATCACTTTAAACATGCTAATTTTAGCTCTAACACTGATGATCCACCTACAAATGTGAACTGACGTTCAAAAATAAAACATTTGAAAACGGACCATTTTCCACATTTCTGAAGCATGACGTAATGGGGGGGTGTTATCTCTTTTGTCGAAAATCAGCCGTTTTTGCTCGAACATTAAATGCCTCCAAATGGTATTTAATTAACTTCCCGAGCCCCTGGAAGCATGAAAATCACTTTAAACATGCTAATTTTAGCTCTAACACTGATGATCCACCTACAAATGTGAACTGACGTTCAAAAATAAAACATTTGAAAACGGACCATTTTCCACATTTCTGAAGCATGACGTAATGGGGGGGTGTTATCTCTTTTGTCAAAAATCAGCCGTTTTTGCTTGAACATTAAATGCCTCCAAATGGTATTTAATTAACTTCCCGAGCCCCTGGAAGCATGAAAATCACTTTAAACATGCTAATTTTAGCTCTAACACTGATGATCCACCTACAAATGTGAACTGACGTTCAAAAATAAAACATTTGAAAACGGACCATTTTCCACATTTCTGAAGCATGACGTAATGGGGGGGTGTTATCTCTTTTGTCGAAAATCAGCCGTTTTTGCTCTAACATTAAATGCCTCCAAATGGTATTTAATTAACTTCCCGGGGTGAAGAAACCCTTTTTGAGAACTCAGAGTGAGTAAATTGGCCATTTTCATGCACTTTTAACCATTCCATAAATCTTGTGTTTTGGGCCCCTGGAAGCATGAAAATCACTTTAAACATGCTAATTTTAGCTCTAACACTGATGATCCACCTACAAATGTGAACTGACGTTCAAAAATAAAACATTTGAAAACGGACCATTTTCCACATTTCTGAAGCATGACGTAATGGGGGGGTGTTATCTCTTTTGTCGAAAATCAGCCGTTTTTGCTCGAACATTAAATGCCTCCAAATGGTATTTAATTAACTTCCCGAGCCCCTGGAAGCATGAAAATCACTTTAAACATGCAAATTTTAGCTCTAACACTGATGATCCACCTACAAATGTGAACTGACGTTCAAAAATAAAACATTTGAAAACGGACCATTTTCCACATTTCTGAAGCATGACGTAATGGGGGGTGTTATCTCTTTTGTCGAAAATCAGCCGTTTTTGCTCGAACATTAAATGCCTCCAAATGGTATTTATTTCACTTCCCGGGGTGAAGAAACCCTTTTTGAGAACTCAGAGTGAGTAAATTGGCCATTTTCATGCACTTTTAACCATTCCATTAATCTTGTGTTTTGGGCCCCTGGAAGCATGAAAATCACTTTAAACATGCTAATTTTAGCTCTAACACTGATGATCCACCTACAAATGTGAACTGACGTTCAAAAATAAAACATTTGAAAACGGACCATTTTCCACATTTCTGAAGCATGACGTAATGGGGGGGTGTTATCTCTTTTGTCGAAAATCAGCCGTTTTTGCTCGAACATTAAATGTCTCCAAATGGTATTTAATTAACTTCCCGAGCCCCTGGAAGCATGAAAATCACTTTAAACATGCTAATTTTAGCTCTAACACTGATGATCCACCTACAAATGTGAACTGACGTTCAAAAATAAAACATTTGAAAACGGACCATTTTCCACATTTCTGAAGCATGACGTAATGGGGGGGTGTTATCTCTTTTGTCGAAAATCAGCCGTTTTTGCTCGAACATTAAATGCCTCCAAATGGTATTTATTTCACTTCCCGAGCCCCTGGAAGCATGAAAATCACTTTAAACATGCTAATTTTAGCTCTAACACTGATGATCCACCTACAAATGTGAACTGACGTTCAAAAAGAAAACATTTGAAAACGGACCATTTTCCACATTTCTGAAGCATGACGTAATGGGGGGGTGTTATCTCTTTTGTCGAAAATCAGCCGTTTTTGCTCGAACATTAAATGCCTCCAAATGGTATTTAATTAACTTCCCGAGCCCCTGGAAGCATGAAAATCACTTTAAACATGCTAATTTTAGCTCTAACACTGATGATCCACCTACAAATGTGAACTGACGTTCAAAAATAAAACATTTGAAAACGGACCATTTTCCACATTTCTGAAGCATGACGTAATGGGGGGGTGTTATCTCTTTTGTCGAAAATCAGCCGTTTTTGCTCGAACATTAAATGCCTCCAAATGGTATTTAATTAACTTCCCGGGGTGAAGAAACCCTTTTTGAGAACTCAGAGTGAGTAAATTGGCCATTTTCATGCACTTTTAACCATTCCATAAATCTTGTGTTTTGGGCCCCTGGAAGCATGAAAATCACTTTAAACATGCTAATTTTAGCTCTAACACTGATGATCCACCTACAAATGTGAACTGACGTTCAAAAATAAAACATTTGAAAACGGACCATTTTGCACATTTCTGAAGCATGACGTAATGGGGGGGTGTTATCTCTTTTGTCGAAAATCAGCCGTTTTTGCTCGAACATTAAATGCCTCCAAATGGTATTTAATTAACTTCCCGAGCCCCTGGAAGCATGAAAATCACGTTAAACATGCTAATTTTAGCTCTAACACTGATGATCCACCTACAAATGTGAACTGACGTTCAAAAATAAAACATTTGAAAACGGACCATTTTCCACATTTCTGAAGCATGACGTAATGGGGGGGTGTTATCTCTTTTGTCGAAAATCAGCCGTTTTTGCTCGAACATTAAATGCCTCCAAATGGTATTTATTTCACTTCCCGGGGTGAAGAAACCCTTTTTGAGAACTCAGAGTGAGTAAATTGGCCATTTTCATGCACTTTTAACCATTCCATTAATCTTGTGTTTTGGGCCCCTGGAAGCATGAAAATCACTTTAAACATGCTAATTTTAGCTCTAACACTGATGATCCACCTACAAATGTGAACTGACGTTCAAAAATAAAACATTTGAAAACGGACCATTTTCCACATTTCTGAAGCATGACGTAATGGGGGGGTGTTATCTCTTTTGTCGAAAATCAGCCGTTTTTGCTCGAACATTAAATGCCTCCAAATGGTATTTAATTAACTTCCCGAGCCCCTGGAAGCATGAAAATCACTTTAAACATGCTAATTTTAGCTCTAACACTGATGATCCACCTACAAATGTGAACTGACGTTCAAAAATAAAACATTTGAAAACGGACCATTTTCCACATTTCTGAAGCATGACGTAATGGGGGGGTGTTATCTCTTTTGTCGAAAATCAGCCGTTTTTGCTCGAACATTAAATGCCTCCAAATGGTATTTATTTCACTTCCCGAGCCCCTGGAAGCATGAAAATCACTTTAAACATGCTAATTTTAGCTCTAACACTGATGATCCACCTACAAATGTGAACTGACGTTCAAAAAGAAAACATTTGAAAACGGACCATTTTCCACATTTCTGAAGCATGACGTAATGGGGGGGTGTTATCTCTTTTGTCGAAAATCAGCCGTTTTTGCTCGAACATTAAATGCCTCCAAATGGTATTTAATTAACTTCCCGAGCCCCTGGAAGCATGAAAATCACTTTAAACATGCTAATTTTAGCTCTAACACTGATGATCCACCTACAAATGTGAACTGACGTTCAAAAATAAAACATTTGAAAACGGACCATTTTCCACATTTCTGAAGCATGACGTAATGGGGGGGTGTTATCTCTTTTGTCGAAAATCAGCCGTTTTTGCTCGAACATTAAATGCCTCCAAATGGTATTTAATTAACTTCCCGGGGTGAAGAAACCCTTTTTGAGAACTCAGAGTGAGTAAATTGGCCATTTTCATGCACTTTTAACCATTCCATAAATCTTGTGTTTTGGGCCCCTGGAAGCATGAAAATCACTTTAAACATGCTAATTTTAGCTCTAACACTGATGATCCACCTACAAATGTGAACTGACGTTCAAAAATAAAACATTTGAAAACGGACCATTTTCCACATTTCTGAAGCATGACGTAATGGGGGGGTGTTATCTCTTTTGTCGAAAATCAGCCGTTTTTGCTCGAACATTAAATGCCTCCAAATGGTATTTAATTAACTTCCCGAGCCCCTGGAAGCATGAAAATCACTTTAAACATGCTAATTTTAGCTCTAACACTGATGATCCACCTACAAATGTGAACTGACGTTCAAAAATAAAACATTTGAAAACAGACCATTTTCCACATTTCTGAAGCATGACGTAATGGGGGGGTGTTATCTCTTTTGTCGAAAATCAGCCGTTTTTGCTCGAACATTAAATGCCTCCAAATGGTATTTAATTAACTTCCCGGGGTGAAGAAACCCTTTTTGAGAACTCAGAGTGAGTAAATTGGCCATTTTCATGCACTTTTAACCATTCCATAAATCTTGTGTTTTGGGCCCCTGGAAGCATGAAAATCACTTTAAACATGCTAATTTTAGCTCTAACACTGATGATCCACCTACAAATGTGAACTGACGTTCAAAAATAAAACATTTGAAAACGGACCATTTTCCACATTTCTGAAGCATGACGTAATGGGGGGGTGTTATCTCTTTTGTCGAAAATTAGCCGTTTTTGCTCGAACATTAAATGCCTCCAAATGGTATTTAATTAACTTCCCGAGCCCCTGGAAGCATGAAAATCACTTTAAACATGCTAATTTTAGCTCTAACACTGATGATCCACCTACAAATGTGAACTGACGTTCAAAAATAAAACATTTGAAAACGGACCATTTGCCACATTTCTGAAGCATGACGTAATGGGGGGGTGTTATCTCTTTTGTCGAAAATCAGCTGTTTTTTCTCGAACATTAAATGCCTCCAAATGGTATTTATTTCACTTCCCGAGCCCCTGGAAGCATGAAAATCACTTTAAACATGCTAATTTTAGCTCTAACACTGATGATCCACCTACAAATGTGAACTGACGTTCAAAAATAAAACATTTGAAAACAGACCATTTTCCACATTTCTGAAGCATGACGTAATGGGGGGGTGTTATCTCTTTTGTCGAAAATCAGCCGTTTTTGCTCGAACATTAAATGCCTCCAAATGGTATTTAATTAACTTCCCGGGGTGAAGAAACCCTTTTTGAGAACTCAGAGTGAGTAAATTGGCCATTTTCATGCACTTTTAACCATTCCATAAATCTTGTGTTTTGGGCCCCTGGAAGCATGAAAATCACTTTAAACATGCTAATTTTAGCTCTAACACTGATGATCCACCTACAAATGTGAACTGACGTTCAAAAATAAAACATTTGAAAACGGACCATTTTCCACATTTCTGAAGCATGACGTAATGGGGGGGTGTTATCTCTTTTGTCGAAAATCAGCCATTTTTGCTCGAACATTAAATGCCTCCAAATGGTATTTAATTAACTTCCCGAGCCCCTGGAAGCATGAAAATCACTTTAAACATGCTAATTTTAGCTCTAACACTGATGATCCACCTACAAATGTGAACTGACGTTCAAAAATAAAACATTTGAAAACGGACCATTTTCCACATTTCTGAAGCATGACGTAATGGGGGGTGTTATCTCTTTTGTCGAAAATCAGCCGTTTTTGCTCGAACATTAAATGCCTCCAAATGGTATTTAATTAACTTCCCGGGGTGAAGAAACCCTTTTTGAGAACTCAGAGTGAGTAAATTGGCCATTTTCATGCACTTTTAACCATTCCATAAATCTTGTGTTTTGGGCCCCTGGAAGCATGAAAATCACTTTAAACATGCTAATTTTAGCTCTAACACTGATGATCCACCTACAAATGTGAACTGACGTTCAAAAATAAAACATTTGAAAACGGACCATTTTCCACATTTCTGAAGCATGACGTAATGGAGGGGTGTTATCTCTTTTGTCGAAAATCAGCCGTTTTTGCTCGAACATTAAATGCCTCCAAATGGTATTTAATTAACTTCCCGGGGTGAAGAAACCCTTTTTGAGAACTCAGAGTGAGTAAATTGGCCATTTTCATGCACTTTTAACCATTCCATAAATCTTGTGTTTTGGGCCCCTGGAAGCATGAAAATCACTTTAAACATGCTAATTTTAGCTCTAACACTGATGATCCACCTACAAATGTGAACTGACGTTAAAAAATAAAACATTTGAAAACGGACCATTTTCCACATTTCTGAAGCATGACGTAATGGGGGGGTGTTATCTCTTTTGTCGAAAATCAGCCGTTTTTGCTCGAACATTAAATGCCTCCAAATGGTATTTAATTAACTTCCCGAGCCCCTGGAAGCATGAAAATCACTTTAAACATGCTAATTTTAGCTCTAACACTGATGATCCACCTACAAATGTGAACTGACGTTCAAAAATAAAACATTTGAAAACGGACCATTTTCCACATTTCTGAAGCATGGCGTAATGGGGGGGTGTTATCTCTTTTGTCGAAAATCAGCCGTTTTTGCTCGAACATTAAATGCCTCCAAATGGTATTTATTTAACTTCCCGAGCCCCTGGAAGCATGAAAATCACTTTAAACATGCTAATTTTAGCTCTAACACTGATGATCCACCTACAAATGTGAACTGACGTTCAAAAATAAAACATTTGAAAACGGACCATTTTCCACATTTCTGAAGCATGACGTAATGGGGGGGTGTTATCTCTTTTGTCGAAAATCAGCCGTTTTTGCTCGAACATTAAATGCCTCCAAATGGTATTTAATTAACTTCCCGAGCCCCTGGAAGCATGAAAATCACTTTAAACATGCTAATTTTAGCTCTAACACTGATGATCTACCTACAAATGTGAACTGACGTTCAAAAATAAAACATTTGAAAACGGACCATTTTCCACATTTCTGAAGCATGACGTAATGGGGGGGTGTTATCTCTTTTGTCGAAAATCAGCCGTTTTTGCTCGAACATTAAATGCCTCCAAATGGTATTTAATTAACTTCCCGGGGTGAAGAAACCCTTTTTGAGAACTCAGAGTGAGTAAATTGGCCATTTTCATGCACTTTTAACCATTCCATAAATCTTGTGTTTTGGGCCCCTGGAAGCATGAAAATCACTTTAAACATGCTAATTTTAGCTCTAACACTGATGATCCACCTACAAATGTGAACTGACGTTCAAAAATAAAACATTTGAAAACGGACCATTTTCCACATTTCAGAAGCATGGCGTAATTGGGGGGTGTTATCTCTTTTGTAGAAAATCAGCCGTTTTTGCTCGAACATTAAATGCCTCCAAATGGTATTTAATTAACTTCCCGAGCCCCTGGAAGCATGAAAATCACTTTAAACATGCTAATTTTAGCTCTAACACTGATGATCCACCTACAAATGTGAACTGACGTTCAAAAAAAAAACATTTGAAAACGGACCATTTTCCACATTTCAGAAGCATGACGTAATTGGGGGGTGTTATCTCTTTTGTAGAAAATCAGCCGTTTTTGCTCGAACATTAAATGCCTCCAAATGGTATTTAATTAACTTCCCGAGCCCCTGGAAGCATGAAAATCACTTTAAACATGCTAATTTTAGCTCTAACACTGATGATCCACCTACAAATGTGAACTGACGTTCAAAAATAAAACATTTGAAAACGGACCATTTTCCACATTTCAGAAGCATGACGTAATGGGGGGGTGTTATCTCTTTTGTCGAAAATCAGCCGTTTTTGCTCGAACATTAAATGCCTCCAAATGGTATTTAATTAACTTCCCGAGCCCCTGGAAGCATGAAAATCACTTTAAACATGCTAATTTTAGCTCTAACACTGATGATCCACCTACAAATGTGAACTGACGTTCAAAAATAAAACATTTGAAAAAGGACCATTTTCCACATTTCTGAAGCATGACGTAATGGGGGGTGTTATCTCTTTTGTCGAAAATCAGCCGTTTTTGCTCGAACATTAAATGCCTCCAAATGGTATTTAATTAACTTCCCGAGCCCCTGGAAGCATGAAAATCACTTTAAACATGCTAATTTTAGCTCTAACACTGATGATCCACCTACAAATGTGAACTGACGTTCAAAAATAAAGCATTTGAAAACGGACCATTTTCCACATTTCTGAAGCATGACGTAATGGGGGGGTGTTATCTCTTTTGTCGAAAATCAGCCGTTTTTGCTCGAACATTAAATGCCTCCAAATGGTATTTAATTAACTTCCCGGGGTGAAGAAACCCTTTTTGAGAACTCAGAGTGAGTAAATTGGCCATTTTCATGCACTTAACCATTCCATAAATCTTGTGTTTTGGGCCCCTGGAAGCATGAAAATCACTTTAAACATGCTAATTTTAGCTCTAACACTGATGATCCACCTACAAATGTGAACTGACGTTCAAAAATAAAACATTTGAAAACGGACCATTTTCCACATTTCTGAAGCATGACGTAATGGGGGGGTGTTATCTCTTTTGTCAAAAATCAGCCGTTTTTGCTTGAACATTAAATGCCTCCAAATGGTATTTAATTAACTTCCCGAGCCCCTGGAAGCATGAAAATCACTTTAAACATGCTAATTTTAGCTCTAACACTGATGATCCACCTACAAATGTGAACTGACGTTCAAAAATAAAACATTTGAAAACGGACCATTTTCCACATTTCTGAAGCATGACGTAATGGGGGGGTGTTATCTCTTTTGTCGAAAATCAGCCGTTTTTGCTCGAACATTAAATGCCTCCAAATGGTATTTAATTAACTTCCCGGGGTGAAGAAACCCTTTTTGAGAACTCAGAGTGAGTAAATTGGCCATTTTCATGCACTTTTAACCATTCCATAAATCTTGTGTTTTGGGCCCCTGGAAGCATGAAAATCACTTTAAACATGCTAATTTTAGCTCTAACACTGATGATCCACCTACAAATGTGAACTGACGTTCAAAAATAAAACATTTGAAAACGGACCATTTTCCACATTTCTGAAGCATGACGTAATGGGGGGATGTTATCTCTTTTGTCGAAAATCAGCCGTTTTTGCTCGAACATTAAATGCCTCCAAATGGTATTTAATTAACTTCCCGAGCCCCTGGAAGCATGAAAATCACTTTAAACATGCTAATTTTAGCTCTAACACTGATGATCCACCTACAAATGTGAACTGACGTTCAAAAATAAAACATTTGAAAACGGACCATTTTCCACATTTCTGAAGCATGACGTAATGGGGGGGTGTTATCTCTTTTGTCGAAAATCAGCCGTTTTTGCTCGAACATTAAATGCCTCCAAATGGTATTTATTTCACTTCCCGGGGTGAAGAAACCCTTTTTGAGAACTCAGAGTGAGTAAATTGGCCATTTTCATGCACTTTTAACCATTCCATAAATCTTGTGTTTTGGGCCCCTGGAAGCATGAAAATCACTTTAAACATGCTAATTTTAGCTCTAACACTGATGATCCACCTACAAATGTGAACTGACGTTCAAAAATAAAACATTTGAAAACGGACCATTTTCCACATTTCTGAAGCATGACGTAATGGGGGGGGTGTTATCTCTTTTGTCGAAAATCAGCCGTTTTTGCTCGAACATTAAATGCCTCCAAATGGTATTTAATTAACTTCCCGAGCCCCTGGAAGCATGAAAATCACTTTAAACATGCTAATTTTAGCTCTAACACTGATGATCCACCTACAAATGTGAACTGACGTTCAAAAATAAAACATTTGAAAACGGACCATTTTCCACATTTCTGAAGCATGACGTAATGGGGGGGTGTTATCTCTTTTGTCGAAAATCAGCCGTTTTTGCTCGAACATTAAATGCCTCCAAATGGTATTTATTTCACTTCCCGGGGTGAAGAAACCCTTTTTGAGAACTCAGAGTGAGTAAATTGGCCATTTTCATGCACTTTTAACCATTCCATTAATCTTGTGTTTTGGGCCCCTGGAAGCATGAAAATCACTTTAAACATGCTAATTTTAGCTCTAACACTGATGATCCACCTACAAATGTGAACTGACGTTCAAAAATAAAACATTTGAAAACGGACCATTTTCCACATTTCTGAAGCATGACGTAATGGGGGGGTGTTATCTCTTTTGTCGAAAATCAGCCGTTTTTGCTCGAACATTAAATGCCTCCAAATGGTATTTATTTCACTTCCCGGGGTGAAGAAACCCTTTTTGAGAACTCAGAGTGAGTAAATTGGCCATTTTCATGCACTTTTAACCATTCCATTAATCTTGTGTTTTGGGCCCCTGGAAGCATGAAAATCACTTTAAACATGCTAATTTTAGCTCTAACACTGATGATCCACCTACAAATGTGAACTGACGTTCAAAAATAAAACATTTGAAAACGGACCATTTTCCACATTTCTGAAGCATGACGTAATGGGGGGTGTTATCTCTTTTGTCGAAAATCAGCCGTTTTTGCTCGAACATTAAATGCCTCCAAATGGTATTTAATTAACTTCCCGGGGTGAAGGAACCCTTTTTGAGAACTCAGAGTGAGTAAATTGGCCATTTTCATGCACTTTTAACCATTCCATAAATCTTGTGCTTTGGGCCCCTGGAAGCATGAAAATCACTTTAAACATGCTAATTTTAGCTCTAACACTGATGATCCACCTACAAATGTGAACTGACGTTCAAAAATAAAACATTTGAAAACGGACCATTTTCCACATTTCTGAAGCATGACGTAATGGGGGGGTGTTATCTCTTTTGTCGAAAATCAGCCATTTTTGCTCGAACATTAAATGCCTCCAAATGGTATTTAATTAACTTCCCGAGCCCCTGGAAGCATGAAAATCACTTTAAACATGCTAATTTTAGCTCTAACACTGATGATCCACCTACAAATGTGAACTGACGTTCAAAAATAAAACATTTGAAAACGGACCATTTTCCACATTTCTGAAGCATGACGTAATGGGGGGTGTTATCTCTTTTGTCGAAAATCAGCCGTTTTTGCTCGAACATTAAATGCCTCCAAATGGTATTTAATTAACTTCCCGGGGTGAAGAAACCCTTTTTGAGAACTCAGAGTGAGTAAATTGGCCATTTTCATGCACTTTTAACCATTCCATAAATCTTGTGTTTTGGGCCCCTGGAAGCATGAAAATCACTTTAAACATGCTAATTTTAGCTCTAACACTGATGATCCACCTACAAATGTGAACTGACGTTCAAAAATAAAACATTTGAAAACGGACCATTTTCCACATTTCTGAAGCATGACGTAATGGAGGGGTGTTATCTCTTTTGTCGAAAATCAGCCGTTTTTGCTCGAACATTAAATGCCTCCAAATGGTATTTAATTAACTTCCCGGGGTGAAGAAACCCTTTTTGAGAACTCAGAGTGAGTAAATTGGCCATTTTCATGCACTTTTAACCATTCCATAAATCTTGTGTTTTGGGCCCCTGGAAGCATGAAAATCACTTTAAACATGCTAATTTTAGCTCTAACACTGATGATCCACCTACAAATGTGAACTGACGTTCAAAAATAAAACATTTGAAAACGGACCATTTTCCACATTTCTGAAGCATGACGTAATGGGGGGGTGTTATCTCTTTTGTCGAAAATCAGCCGTTTTTGCTCGAACATTAAATGCCTCCAAATGGTATTTAATTAACTTCCCGAGCCCCTGGAAGCATGAAAATCACTTTAAACATGCTAATTTTAGCTCTAACACTGATGATCCACCTACAAATGTGAACTGACGTTCAAAAATAAAACATTTGAAAACGGACCATTTTCCACATTTCTGAAGCATGGCGTAATGGGGGGGTGTTATCTCTTTTGTCGAAAATCAGCCGTTTTTGCTCGAACATTAAATGCCTCCAAATGGTATTTAATTAACTTCCCGAGCCCCTGGAAGCATGAAAATCACTTTAAACATGCTAATTTTAGCTCTAACACTGATGATCCACCTACAAATGTGAACTGACGTTCAAAAATAAAACATTTGAAAACGGACCATTTTCCACATTTCTGAAGCATGACGTAATGGGGGGGTGTTATCTCTTTTGTCGAAAATCAGCCGTTTTTGCTCGAACATTAAATGCCTCCAAATGGTATTTAATTAACTTCCCGAGCCCCTGGAAGCATGAAAATCACTTTAAACATGCTAATTTTAGCTCTAACACTGATGATCTACCTACAAATGTGAACTGACGTTCAAAAATAAAACATTTGAAAACGGACCATTTTCCACATTTCTGAAGCATGACGTAATGGGGGGGTGTTATCTCTTTTGTCGAAAATCAGCCGTTTTTGCTCGAACATTAAATGCCTCCAAATGGTATTTAATTAACTTCCCGGGGTGAAGAAACGCTTTTTGAGAACTCAGAGTGAGTAAATTGGCCATTTTCATGCACTTTTAACCATTCCATAAATCTTGTGTTTTGGGCCCCTGGAAGCATGAAAATCACTTTAAACATGCTAATTTTAGCTCTAACACTGATGATCCACCTACAAATGTGAACTGACGTTCAAAAATAAAACATTTGAAAACGGACCATTTTCCACATTTCAGAAGCATGACGTAATTGGGGGGTGTTATCTCTTTTGTAGAAAATCAGCCGTTTTTGCTCGAACATTAAATGCCTCCAAATGGTATTTAATTAACTTCCCGAGCCCCTGGAAGCATGAAAATCACTTTAAACATGCTAATTTTAGCTCTAACACTGATGATCCACCTACAAATGTGAACTGACGTTCAAAAATAAAACATTTGAAAACGGACCATTTTCCACATTTCAGAAGCATGACGTAATTGGGGGGTGTTATCTCTTTTGTAGAAAATCAGCCGTTTTTGCTCGAACATTAAATGCCTCCAAATGGTATTTAATTAACTTCCCGAGCCCCTGGAAGCATGAAAATCACTTTAAACATGCTAATTTTAGCTCTAACACTGATGATCCACCTACAAATGTGAACTGACGTTCAAAAATAAAACATTTGAAAACGGACCATTTTCCACATTTCAGAAGCATGACGTAATGGGGGGGTGTTATCTCTTTTGTCGAAAATCAGCCGTTTTTGCTCGAACATTAAATGCCTCCAAATGGTATTTAATTAACTTCCCGAGCCCCTGGAAGCATGAAAATCACTTTAAACATGCTAATTTTAGCTCTAACACTGATGATCCACCTACAAATGTGAACTGACGTTCAAAAATAAAACATTTGAAAACGGACCATTTTCCACATTTCTGAAGCATGACGTAATGGGGGGGTGTTATCTCTTTTGTCGAAAATCAGCCGTTTTTGCTCGAACATTAAATGCCTCCAAATGGTATTTAATTAACTTCCCGAGCCCCTGGAAGCATGAAAATCACTTTAAACATGCTAATTTTAGCTCTAACACTGATGATCCACCTACAAATGTGAACTGACGTTCAAAAATAAAGCATTTGAAAACGGACCATTTTCCACATTTCTGAAGCATGACGTAATGGGGGGGTGTTATCTCTTTTGTCGAAAATCAGCCGTTTTTGCTCGAACATTAAATGCCTCCAAATGGTATTTAATTAACTTCCCGGGGTGAAGAAACCCTTTTTGAGAACTCAGAGTGAGTAAATTGGCCATTTTCATGCACTTTTAACCATTCCATAAATCTTGTGTTTTGGGCCCCTGGAAGCATGAAAATCACTTTAAACATGCTAATTTTAGCTCTAACACTGATGATCCACCTACAAATGTGAACTGACGTTCAAAAATAAAACATTTGAAAACTGACCATTTTCCACATTTCTGAAGCATGACATAATGGGGGGGTGTTATCTCTTTTGTCGAAAATCAGCCGTTTTTGCTCGAACATTAAATGCCTCCAAATGGTATTTAATTAACTTCCCGGGGTGAAGAAACCCTTTTTGAGAACTCAGAGTGAGTAAATTGGCCATTTTCATGCACTTAACCATTCCATAAATCTTGTGTTTTGGGCCCCTGGAAGCATGAAAATCACTTTAAACATGCTAATTTTAGCTCTAACACTGATGATCCACCTACAAATGTGAACTGACGTTCAAAAATAAAACATTTGAAAACGGACACATTTTCCACATTTCTGAAGCATGACGTAATGGGGGGGTGTTATCTCTTTTGTCAAAAATCAGCCGTTTTTGCTTGAACATTAAATGCCTCCAAATGGTATTTAATTAACTTCCCGAGCCCCTGGAAGCATGAAAATCACTTTAAACATGCTAATTTTAGCTCTAACACTGATGATCCACCTACAAATGTGAACTGACGTTCAAAAATAAAACATTTGAAAACGGACCATTTTCCACATTTCTGAAGCATGACGTAATGGGGGGGTGTTATCTCTTTTGTCGAAAATCAGCCGTTTTTGCTCGAACATTAAATGCCTCCAAATGGTATTTAATTAACTTCCCGGGGTGAAGAAACCCTTTTTGAGAACTCAGAGTGAGTAAATTGGCCATTTTCATGCACTTTTAACCATTCCATAAATCTTGTGTTTTGGGCCCCTGGAAGCATGAAAATCACTTTAAACATGCTAATTTTAGCTCTAACACTGATGATCCACCTACAAATGTGAACTGACGTTCAAAAATAAAACATTTGAAAACGGACCATTTTCCACATTTCTGAAGCATGACGTAATGGGGGGATGTTATCTCTTTTGTCGAAAATCAGCCGTTTTTGCTCGAACATTAAATGCCTCCAAATGGTATTTAATTAACTTCCCGAGCCCCTGGAAGCATGAAAATCACTTTAAACATGCTAATTTTAGCTCTAACACTGATGATCCACCTACAAATGTGAACTGACGTTCAAAAATAAAACATTTGAAAACGGACCATTTTCCACATTTCTGAAGCATGACGTAATGGGGGGGTGTTATCTCTTTTGTCGAAAATCAGCCGTTTTTGCTAGAACATTAAATGCCTCCAAATGGTATTTATTTCACTTCCCGGGGTGAAGAAACCCTTTTTGAGAACTCAGAGTGAGTAAATTGGCCATTTTCATGCACTTTTAACCATTCCATAAATCTTGTGTTTTGGGCCCCTGGAAGCATGAAAATCACTTTAAACATGCTAATTTTAGCTCTAACACTGATGATCCACCTACAAATGTGAACTGACGTTCAAAAATAAAACATTTGAAAACGGACCATTTTCCACATTTCTGAAGCATGACGTAATGGGGGGGGTGTTATCTCTTTTGTCGAAAATCAGCCGTTTTTGCTCGAACATTAAATGCCTCCAAATGGTATTTAATTAACTTCCCGAGCCCCTGGAAGCATGAAAATCACTTTAAACATGCTAATTTTAGCTCTAACACTGATGATCCACCTACAAATGTGAACTGACGTTCAAAAATAAAACATTTGAAAACGGACCATTTTCCACATTTCTGAAGCATGACGTAATGGGGGGGTGTTATCTCTTTTGTCGAAAATCAGCCGTTTTTGCTCGAACATTAAATGCCTCCAAATGGTATTTATTTCACTTCCCGGGGTGAAGAAACCCTTTTTGAGAACTCAGAGTGAGTAAATTGGCCATTTTCATGCACTTTTAACCATTCCATTAATCTTGTGTTTTGGGCCCCTGGAAGCATGAAAATCACTTTAAACATGCTAATTTTAGCTCTAACACTGATGATCCACCTACAAATGTGAACTGACGTTCAAAAATAAAACATTTGAAAACGGACCATTTTCCACATTTCTGAAGCATGACGTAATGGGGGGGTGTTATCTCTTTTGTCGAAAATCAGCTGTTTTTGCTCGAACATTAAATGCCTCCAAATGGTATTTATTTCACTTCCCGGGGTGAAGAAACCCTTTTTGAGAACTCAGAGTGAGTAAATTGGCCATTTTCATGCACTTTTAACCATTCCATTAATCTTGTGTTTTGGGCCCCTGGAAGCATGAAAATCACTTTAAACATGCTAATTTTAGCTCTAACACTGATGATCCACCTACAAATGTGAACTGACGTTCAAAAATAAAACATTTGAAAACGGACCATTTTCCACATTTCTGAAGCATGACGTAATGGGGGGTGTTATCTCTTTTGTCGAAAATCAGCAGTTTTTGCTCGAACATTAAATGCCTCCAAATGGTATTTAATTAACTTCCCGGGGTGAAGGAACCCTTTTTGAGAACTCAGAGTGAGTAAATTGGCCATTTTCATGCACTTTTAACCATTCCATAAATCTTGTGTTTTGGGCCCCTGGAAGCATGAAAATCACTTTAAACATGCTAATTTTTAGCTCTAACACTGATGATCCACCTACAAATGTGAACTGACGTTCAAAAATAAAACATTTGAAAACGGACCATTTTCCACATTTCTGAAGCATGACGTAATGGGGGGGTGTTATCTCTTTTGTCGAAAATCAGCCGTTTTTGCTCGAACATTAAATGCCTCCAAATGGTATTTAATTAACTTCCCGAGCCCCTGGAAGCATGAAAATCACTTTAAACATGCTAATTTTAGCTCTAACACTGATGATCCACCTACAAATGTGAACTGACGTTCAAAAATAAAACATTTGAAAACGGATCATTTTCCACATTTCTGAAGCATGACGTAATGGGGGGGTGTTATCTCTTTTGTCGAAAATCAGCCGTTTTTGCTCGAACATTAAATGCCTCCAAATGGTATTTAATTAACTTCCCGGGGTGAAGAAACCCTTTTTGAGAACTCAGAGTGAGTAAATTGGCCATTTTCATGCACTTTTAACCATTCCATAAATCTTGTGTTTTGGGCCCCTGGAAGCATGAAAATCACTTTAAACATGCTAATTTTAGCTCTAACACTGATGATCCACCTACAAATGTGAACTGACGTTCAAAAATAAAACATTTGAAAACGGACCATTTTCCACATTTCTGAAGCATGACATAATGGGGGGGTGTTATCTCTTTTGTCGAAAATCAGCCGTTTTTGCTCGAACATTAAATGCCTCCAAATGGTATTTAATTAACTTCCCGGGGTGAAGAAACCCTTTTTGAGAACTCAGAGTGAGTAAATTGGCCATTTTCATGCACTTAACCATTCCATAAATCTTGTGTTTTGGGCCCCTGGAAGCATGAAAATCACTTTAAACATGCTAATTTTAGCTCTAACACTGATGATCCACCTACAAATGTGAACTGACGTTCAAAAATAAAACATTTGAAAACGGACCATTTTCCACATTTCTGAAGCATGACGTAATGGGGGGGTGTTATCTCTTTTGTCAAAAATCAGCCGTTTTTGCTTGAACATTAAATGCCTCCAAATGGTATTTAATTAACTTCCCGAGCCCCTGGAAGCATGAAAATCACTTTAAACATGCTAATTTTAGCTCTAACACTGATGAATCACCTACAAATGTGAACTGACGTTCAAAAATAAAACATTTGAAAACGGACCATTTTCCACATTTCTGAAGCATGACGTAATGGGGGGGTGTTATCTCTTTTGTCGAAAATCAGCCGTTTTTGCTCGAACATTAAATGCCTCCAAATGGTATTTAATTAACTTCCCGGGGTGAAGAAACCCTTTTTGAGAACTCAGAGTGAGTAAATTGGCCATTTTCATGCACTTTTAACCATTCCATAAATCTTGTGTTTTGGGCCCCTGGAAGCATGAAAATCACTTTAAACATGCTAATTTTAGCTCTAACACTGATGATCCACCTACAAATGTGAACTGACGTTCAAAAATAAAACATTTGAAAACGGACCATTTTCCACATTTCTGAAGCATGACGTAATGGGGGGGTGTTATCTCTTTTGTCGAAAATCAGCCGTTTTTGCTCGAACATTAAATGCCTCCAAATGGTATTTAATTAACTTCCCGAGCCCCTGAAAGCATGAAAATCACTTTAAACATGCTAATTTTAGCTCTAACACTGATGATCCACCTACAAATGTGAACTGACGTTCAAAAATAAAACATTTGAAAACGGATCATTTTCCACATTTCTGAAGCATGACGTAATGGGGGGGTGTTATCTCTTTTGTCGAAAATCAGCCGTTTTTGCTCGAACATTAAATGCCTCCAAATGGTATTTAATTAACTTCCCGGGGTGAAGAAACCCTTTTTGAGAACTCAGAGTGAGTAAATTGGCCATTTTCATGCACTTTTAACCATTCCATAAATCTTGTGTTTTGGGCCCCTGGAAGCATGAAAATCACTTTAAACATGCTAATTTTAGCTCTAACACTGATGATCCACCTACAAATGTGAACTGACGTTCAAAAATAAAACATTTGAAAACGGACCATTTTCCACATTTCAGAAGCATGACGTAATTGGGGGGTGTTATCTCTTTTGTAGAAAATCAGCCGTTTTTGCTCGAACATTAAATGCCTCCAAATGGTATTTAATTAACTTCCCGAGCCCCTGGAAGCATGAAAATCACTTTAAACATGCTAATTTTAGCTCTAACACTGATGATCCACCTACAAATGTGAACTGACGTTCAAAAATAAAACATTTGAAAACGGACCATTTTCCACATTTCAGAAGCATGACGTAATGGGGGGGTGTTATCTCTTTTGTCGAAAATCAGCCGTTTTTGCTCGAACATTAAATGCCTCCAAATGGTATTTAATTAACTTCCCGAGCCCCTGGAAGCATGAAAATCACTTTAAACATGCTAATTTTAGCTCTAACACTGATGATCCACCTACAAATGTGAACTGACGTTCAAAAATAAAACATTTGAAAACGGACCATTTTCCACATTTCTGAAGCATGACGTAATGGGGGGGGTGTTATCTCTTTTGTCGAAAATCAGCCGTTTTTGCTCGAACATTAAATGCCTCCAAATGGTATTTAATTAACTTCCCGAGCCCCTGGAAGCATGAAAATCACTTTAAACATGCTAATTTTAGCTCTAACACTGATGATCCACCTACAAATGTGAACTGACGTTCAAAAATAAAGCATTTGAAAACGGACCATTTTCCACATTTCTGAAGCATGACGTAATGGGGGGGGTGTTATCTCTTTTGTCGAAAATCAGCCGTTTTTGCTCGAACATTAAATGCCTCCAAATGGTATTTAATTAACTTCCCGGGGTGAAGAAACCCTTTTTGAGAACTCAGAGTGAGTAAATTGGCCATTTTCATGCACTTTTAACCATTCCATAAATCTTGTGTTTTGGGCCCCTGGAAGCATGAAAATCACTTTAAACATGCTAATTTTAGCTCTAACACTGATGATCCACCTACAAATGTGAACTGACGTTCAAAAATAAAACATTTGAAAACGGACCATTTTCCACATTTCTGAAGCATGACATAATGGGGGGGTGTTATCTCTTTTGTCGAAAATCAGCCGTTTTTGCTCGAACATTAAATGCCTCCAAATGGTATTTAATTAACTTCCCGGGGTGAAGAAACCCTTTTTGAGAACTCAGAGTGAGTAAATTGGCCATTTTCATGCACTTAACCATTCCATAAATCTTGTGTTTTGGGCCCCTGGAAGCATGAAAATCACTTTAAACATGCTAATTTTAGCTCTAACACTGATGATCCACCTACAAATGTGAACTGACGTTCAAAAATAAAACATTTGAAAACGGACCATTTTCCACATTTCTGAAGCATGACGTAATGGGGGGGTGTTATCTCTTTTGTCGAAAATCAGCCGTTTTTGCTCGAACATTAAATGCCTCCAAATGGTATTTAATTAACTTCCTGAGCCCCTGAAAGCATGAAAATCACTTTAAACATGCTAATTTTAGCTCTAACACTGATGATCCACCTACAAATGTGAACTGACGTTCAAAAATAAAACATTTGAAAACGGACCATTTTCCACATTTCTGAAGCATGACGTAATGGGGGGGTGTTATCTCTTTTGTCGAAAATCAGCCGTTTTTGCTCGAACATTAAATGCCTCCAAATGGTATTTATTTCACTTCCCGGGGTGAAGAAACCCTTTTTGAGAACTCAGAGTGAGTAAATTGGCCATTTTCATGCACTTTTAACCATTCCATAAATCTTGTGTTTTGGGCCCCTGGAAGCATGAAAATCACTTTAAACATGCTAATTTTAGCTCTAACACTGATGATCCACCTACAAATGTGAACTGACGTTCAAAAATAAAACATTTGAAAACGGACCATTTTCCACATTTCTGAAGCATGACGTAATGGGGGGGTGTTATCTCTTTTGTCGAAAATCAGCCGTTTTTGCTCGAACATTAAATGCCTCCAAATGGTATTTAATTAACTTCCCGAGCCCCTGGAAGCATGAAAATCACTTTAAACATGCTAATTTTAGCTCTAACACTGATGATCCACCTACAAATGTGAACTGACGTTCAAAAATAAAACATTTGAAAACGGACCATTTTCCACATTTCTGAAGCATGACGTAATGGGGGGGTGTTATCTCTTTTGTCGAAAATCAGCCATTTTTGCTCGAACATTAAATGCCTCCAAATGGTATTTATTTCACTTCCCGGGGTGAAGAAACCCTTTTTGAGAACTCAGAGTGAGTAAATTGGCCATTTTCATGCACTTTTAACCATTCCATTAATCTTGTGTTTTGGGCCCCTGGAAGCATGAAAATCACTTTAAACATGCTAATTTTAGCTCTAACACTGATGATCCACCTACAAATGTGAACTGACGTTCAAAAATAAAACATTTGAAAACGGACCATTTTCCACATTTCTGAAGCATGACGTAATGGGGGGGTGTTATCTCTTTTGTCGAAAATCAGCCGTTTTTGCTCGAACATTAAATGCCTCCAAATGGTATTTAATTAACTTCCCGAGCCCCTGGAAGCATGAAAATCACTTTAAACATGCTAATTTTAGCTCTAACACTGATGATCCACCTACAAATGTGAACTGACGTTCAAAAATAAAACATTTGAAAACGGACCATTTTCCACATT
Source organism: Lissotriton vulgaris (assembly GCF_964263255.1). Classification (NCBI taxonomy): domain Eukaryota; kingdom Metazoa; phylum Chordata; class Amphibia; order Caudata; family Salamandridae; genus Lissotriton; species Lissotriton vulgaris. The sequence continues at coordinate 19,402 of NW_028243572.1, read as the reverse complement.
TCTGAAGCATGACGTAATGGGGGGGTGTTATCTCTTTTGTCGAAAATCAGCCGTTTTTGCTCGAACATTAAATGCCTCCAAATGGTATTTATTTCACTTCCCGAGCCCCTGGAAGCATGAAAATCACTTTAAACATGCTAATTTTAGCTCTAACACTGATGATCCACCTACAAATGTGAACTGACGTTCAAAAAGAAAACATTTGAAAACGGACCATTTTCCACATTTCTGAAGCATGACGTAATGGGGGGGTGTTATCTCTTTTGTCGAAAATCAGCCGTTTTTGCTTGAACATTAAATGCCTCCAAATGGTATTTATTTCACTTCCCGAGCCCCTGGAAGCATGAAAATCACTTTAAACATGCTAATTTTAGCTCTAACACTGATGATCCACCTACAAATGTGAACTGACGTTCAAAAAGAAAACATTTGAAAACGGACCATTTTCCACATTTCTGAAGCATGACGTAATGGGGGGGTGTTATCTCTTTTGTCGAAAATCAGCCGTTTTTGCTCGAACATTAAATGCCTCCAAGTGGTATTTAATTAACTTCCCGAGCCCCTGGAAGCATGAAAATCACTTTAAACATGCTAATTTTAGCTCTAACACTGATGATCCACCTACAAATGTGAACTGACGTTCAAAAATAAAACATTTGAAAACGGACCATTTTCCACATTTCAGAAGCATGACGTAATGGGGGGGTGTTATCTCTTTTGTCGAAAATCAGCCGTTTTTGCTCGAACATTAAATGCCTCCAAATGGTATTTAATTAACTTCCCGGGGTGAAGAAACCCTTTTTGAGAACTCAGAGTGAGTAAATTGGCCATTTTCATGCACTTTTAACCATTCCATAAATCTTGTGTTTTGGGCCCCTGGAAGCATGAAAATCACTTTAAACATGCTAATTTTAGCTCTAACACTGATGATCCACCTACAAATGTGAACTGACGTTCAAAAATAAAACATTTGAAAACGGACCATTTTCCACATTTCTGAAGCATGACGTAATGGGGGGGTGTTATCTCTTTTGTCGAAAATCAGCCGTTTTTGCTCGAACATTAAATGCCTCCAAATGGTATTTAATTAACTTCCCGAGCCCCTGGAAGCATGAAAATCACTTTAAACATGCTAATTTTAGCTCTAACACTGATGATCCACCTACAAATGTGAACTGACGTTCAAAAATAAAACATTTGAAAACAGACCATTTTCCACATTTCTGAAGCATGACGTAATGGGGGGGTGTTATCTCTTTTGTCGAAAATCAGCCGTTTTTGCTCGAACATTAAATGCCTCCAAATGGTATTTAATTAACTTCCCGGGGTGAAGAACCCCTTTTTGAGAACTCAGAGTGAGTAAATTGGCCATTTTCATGCACTTTTAACCATTCCATAAATCTTGTGTTTTGGGCCCCTGGAAGCATGAAAATCACTTTAAACATGCTAATTTTAGCTCTAACACTGATGATCCACCTACAAATGTGAACTGACGTTCAAAAATAAAACATTTGAAAACGGACCATTTTCCACATTTCTGAAGCATGACGTAATGGGGGGGTGTTATCTCTTTTGTCGAAAATCAGCCGTTTTTGCTCGAACATTAAATGCCTCCAAATGGTATTTAATTAACTTCGCGAGCCCCTGGAAGCATGAAAATCACTTTAAACATGCTAATTTTAGCTCTAACACTGATGATCCACCTACAAATGTGAACTGACGTTCAAAAATAAAACATTTGAAAACAGACCATTTTCCACATTTCTGAAGCATGACGTAATGGGGGGGTGTTATCTCTTTTGTCGAAAATCAGCCGTTTTTGCTCGAACATTAAATGCCTCCAAATGGTATTTAATTAACTTCCCGGGGTGAAGAACCCCTTTTTGAGAACTCAGAGTGAGTAAATTGGCCATTTTCATGCACTTTTAACCATTCCATAAATCTTGTGTTTTGGGCCCCTGGAAGCATGAAAATCACTTTAAACATGCTAATTTTAGCTCTAACACTGATGATCCACCCACAAATGTGAACTGACGTTCAAAAATAAAACATTTGAAAACGGACCATTTTCCACATTTCTGAAGCATGACGTAATGGGGGGGTGTTATCTCTTTTGTCGAAAATCAGCCGTTTTTGCTCGAACATTAAATGCCTCCAAATGGTATTTAATTAACTTCCCGAGCCCCTGGAAGCATGAAAATCACTTTAAACATGCTAATTTTAGCTCTAACACTGATGATCCACCTACAAATGTGAACTGACGTTCAAAAATAAAACATTTGAAAACGGACCATTTTCCACATTTCTGAAGCATGACATAATGGGGGGGGTGTTATCTCTTTTGTCGAAAATCAGCCGTTTTTGCTCGAACATTAAATGCCTCCAAATGGTATTTAATTAACTTCCCGGGGTGAAGAAACCCTTTTTGAGAACTCAGAGTGAGTAAATTGGCCATTTTCATGCACTTTTAACCATTCCATAAATCTTGTGTTTTGGGCCCCTGGAAGCATGAAAATCACTTTAAACATGCTAATTTTAGCTCTAACACTGATGATCCACCTACAAATGTGAACTGACGTTCAAAAATAAAACATTTGAAAACGGACCATTTTCCACATTTCTGAAGCATGACGTAATGGGGGGGTGTTATCTCTTTTGTCGAAAATCAGCCGTTTTTGCTCGAACATTAAATGCCTCCAAATGGTATTTAATTAACTTCCCGAGCCCCTGGAAGCATGAAAATCACTTTAAACATGCTAATTTTAGCTCTAACACTGATGATCCACCTACAAATGTGAACTGACGTTCAAAAATAAAACATTTGAAAACAGACCATTTTCCACATTTCTGAAGCATGACGTAATGGGGGGGTGTTATCTCTTTTGTCGAAAATCAGCCGTTTTTGCTCGAACATTAAATGCCTCCAAATGGTATTTAATTAACTTCCCGGGGTGAAGAACCCCTTTTTGAGAACTCAGAGTGAGTAAATTGGCCATTTTCATGCACTTTTAACCATTCCATAAATCTTGTGTTTTGGGCCCCTGGAAGCATGAAAATCACTTTAAACATGCTAATTTTAGCTCTAACACTGATGATCCACCTACAAATGTGAACTGACGTTCAAAAATAAAACATTTGAAAACGGACCATTTTCCACATTTCTGAAGCATGACGTAATGGGGGGGTGTTATCTCTTTTGTCGAAAATCAGCCGTTTTTGCTCGAACATTAAATGCCTCCAAATGGTATTTAATTAACTTCTCGAGCCCCTGGAAGCATGAAAATCACTTTAAACATGCTAATTTTAGCTCTAACACTGATGATCCACCTACAAATGTGAACTGACGTTCAAAAATAAAACATTTGAAAACGGACCATTTTCCACATTTCTGAAGCATGACATAATGGGGGGGTGTTATCTCTTTTGTCGAAAATCAGCCGTTTTTGCTCGAACATTAAATGCCTCCAAATGGTATTTAATTAACTTCCCGGGGTGAAGAAACCCTTTTTGAGAACTCAGAGTGAGTAAATTGGCCATTTTCATGCACTTAACCATTCCATAAATCTTGTGTTTTGGGCCCCTGGAAGCATGAAAATCACTTTAAACATGCTAATTTTAGCTCTAACACTGATGATCCACCTACAAATGTGAACTGACGTTCAAAAATAAAACATTTGAAAACGGACCATTTTCCACATTTCTGAAGCATGACGTAATGGGGGGGTGTTATCTCTTTTGTCAAAAATCAGCCGTTTTTGCTTGAACATTAAATGCCTCCAAATGGTATTTAATTAACTTCCCGAGCCCCTGGAAGCATGAAAATCACTTTAAACATGCTAATTTTAGCTCTAACACTGATGATCCACCTACAAATGTGAACTGACGTTCAAAAATAAAACATTTGAAAACGGACCATTTTCCACATTTCTGAAGCATGACGTAATGGGGGGGTGTTATCTCTTTTGTCGAAAATCAGCCGTTTTTGCTCGAACATTAAATGCCTCCAAATGGTATTTAATTAACTTCCCGAGCCCCTGGAAGCATGAAAATCACTTTAAACATGCTAATTTTAGCTCTAACACTGATGATCCACCTACAAATGTGAACTGACGTTCAAAAATAAAACATTTGAAAACAGACCATTTTCCACATTTCTGAAGCATGACGTAATGGGGGGGTGTTATCTCTTTTGTCGAAAATCAGCCGTTTTTGCTCGAACATTAAATGCCTCCAAATGGTATTTAATTAACTTCCCGGGGTGAAGAAACCCTTTTTGAGAACTCAGAGTGAGTAAATTGGCCATTTTCATGCACTTTTAACCATTCCATAAATCTTGTGTTTTGGGCCCCTGGAAGCATGAAAATCACTTTAAACATGCTAATTTTAGCTCTAACACTGATGATCCACCTACAAATGTGAACTGACGTTCAAAAATAAAACATTTGAAAACGGACCATTTTCCACATTTCTGAAGCATGACGTAATGGGGGGGTGTTATCTCTTTTGTCGAAAATTAGCCGTTTTTGCTCGAACATTAAATGCCTCCAAATGGTATTTAATTAACTTCCCGAGCCCCTGGAAGCATGAAAATCACTTTAAACATGCTAATTTTAGCTCTAACACTGATGATCCACCTACAAATGTGAACTGACGTTCAAAAATAAAACATTTGAAAACGGACCATTTTCCACATTTCTGAAGCATGACGTAATGGGGGGGTGTTATCTCTTTTGTCGAAAATCAGCTGTTTTTGCTCGAACATTAAATGCCTCCAAATGGTATTTATTTCACTTCCCGAGCCCCTGGAAGCATGAAAATCACTTTAAACATGCTAATTTTAGCTCTAACACTGATGATCCACCTACAAATGTGAACTGACGTTCAAAAATAAAACATTTGAAAACAGACCATTTTCCACATTTCTGAAGCATGACGTAATGGGGGGGTGTTATCTCTTTTGTCGAAAATCAGCAGTTTTTGCTCGAACATTAAATGCCTCCAAATGGTATTTATTTCACTTCCCGAGCCCCTGGAAGCATGAAAATCACTTTAAACATGCTAATTTTAGCTCTAACACTGATGATCCACCTACAAATGTGAACTGACGTTCAAAAATAAAACATTTGAAAGCGGACCATTTCCCACATTTCTGAAGCATGACGTAATGGTGGGTGTTATCTCTTTTGTCGAAAATCAGCCGTTTTTGCTCGAACATTAAATGCCTCCAAATGGTATTTAATTAACTTCCCGAGCCCCTGGAAGCATGAAAATCACTTTAAACATGCTAATTTTAGCTCTAACACTGATGATCCACCTACAAATGTGAACTGACGTTCAAAAATAAAACATTTGAAAACGGACCATTTTCCACATTTCTGAAGCATGACGTAATGGGGGGGTGTTATCTCTTTTGTCGAAAATCAGCCGTTTTTGCTCGAACAATAAATGCCTCCAAATGGTATTTAATTAACTTCCCGAGCCCCTGGAAGCATGAAAATCACTTTAAACATGCTAATTTTAGCTCTAACACTGATGATCCACCTACAAATGTGAACTGACGTTCAAAAATAAAACATTTGAAAACGGACTATTTTCCACATTTCTGAAGCATGACGTAATGGGGGGGTGTTATCTCTTTTGTCGAAAATCAGCCGTTTTTGCTCGAACATTAAATGCCTCCAAATGGTATTTAATTAACTTCCCGAGCCCCTGGAAGCATGAAAATCACTTTAAACATGCTAATTTTAGCTCTAACACTGATGATCCACCTACAAATGTGAACTGACGTTCAAAAATAAAACATTTGAAAACAGACCATTTTCCACATTTCTGAAGCATGACGTAATGGGGGGGGTGTTATCTCTTTTGTCGAAAATCAGCCGTTTTTGCTCGAACATTAAATGCCTCCAAATGGTATTTAATTAACTTCCCGGGGTGAAGAAACCCTTTTTGAGAACTCAGAGTGAGTAAATTGGCCATTTTCATGCACTTTTAACCATTCCATAAATCTTGTGTTTTGGGCCCCTGGAAGCATGAAAATCACTTTAAACATGCTAATTTTAGCTCTAACACTGATGATCCACCTACAAATGTGAACTGACGTTCAAAAATAAAACATTTGAAAACGGACCATTTTCCACATTTCTGAAGCATGACGTAATGGGGGGGTGTTATCTCTTTTGTCGAAAATTAGCCGTTTTTGCTCGAACATTAAATGCCTCCAAATGGTATTTAATTAACTTCCCGAGCCCCTGGAAGCATGAAAATCACTTTAAACATGCTAATTTTAGCTCTAACACTGATGATCCACCTACAAATGTGAACTGACGTTCAAAAATAAAACATTTGAAAACGGACCATTTTCCACATTTCTGAAGCATGACGTAATGGGGGGGTGTTATCTCTTTTGTCGAAAATCAGCTGTTTTTGCTCGAACATTAAATGCCTCCAAATGGTATTTATTTCACTTCCCGAGCCCCTGGAAGCATGAAAATCACTTTAAACATGCTAATTTTAGCTCTAACACTGATGATCCACCTACAAATGTGAACTGACGTTCAAAAATAAAACATTTGAAAACAGACCATTTTCCACATTTCTGAAGCATGACGTAATGGGGGGGTGTTATCTCTTTTGTCGAAAATCAGCAGTTTTTGCTCAAACATTAAATGCCTCCAAATGGTATTTATTTCACTTCCCGAGCCCCTGGAAGCATGAAAATCACTTTAAACATGCTAATTTTAGCTCTAACACTGATGATCCACCTACAAATGTGAACTGACGTTCAAAAATAAAACATTTGAAAGCGGACCATTTTCCACATTTCTGAAGCATGACGTAATGGTGGGTGTTATCTCTTTTGTCGAAAATCAGCCGTTTTTGCTCGAACATTAAATGCCTCCAAATGGTATTTAATTAACTTCCCGAGCCCCTGGAAGCATGAAAATCACTTTAAACATGCTAATTTTAGCTCTAACACTGATGATCCACCTACAAATGTGAACTGACGTTCAAAAATAAAACATTTGAAAACGGACCATTTTCCACATTTCTGAAGCATGACGTAATGGGGGGGTGTTATCTCTTTTGTCGAAAATCAGCCGTTTTTGCTCGAACAATAAATGCCTCCAAATGGTATTTAATTAACTTCCCGAGCCCCTGGAAGCATGAAAATCACTTTAAACATGCTAATTTTAGCTCTAACACTGATGATCCACCTACAAATGTGAACTGACGTTCAAAAATAAAACATTTGAAAACGGACCATTTTCCACTTTTCTGAAGCATGACGTAATGGGGGGGTGTTATCTCTTTTGTCGAAAATCAGCCGTTTTTGCTCGAACATTAAATGCCTCCAAATGGTATTTAATTAACTTCCCGGGGTGAAGAAACCCTTTTTGAGAACTCAGAGTGAGTAAATTGGCCATTTTCATGCACTTTTAACCATTCCATAAATCTTGTGTTTTGGGCCCCTGGAAGCATGAAAATCACTTTAAACATGCTAATTTTAGCTCTAACACTGATGATCCACCTACAAATGTGAACTGACGTTCAAAAATAAAACATTTGAAAACGGACCATTTTCCACATTTCTGAAGCATGACGTAATGGGGGGGTGTTATCTCTTTTGTCGAAAATCAGCAGTTTTTGCTCGAACATTAAATGCCTCCAAATGGTATTTATTTCACTTCCCGAGCCCCTGGAAGCATGAAAATCACTTTAAACATGCTAATTTTAGCTCTAACACTGATGATCCACCTACAAATGTGAACTGACGTTCAAAAATAAAACATTTGAAAGCGGACCATTTTCCACATTTCTGAAGCATGACGTAATGGTGGGTGTTATCTCTTTTGTCGAAAATCAGCCGTTTTTGCTCGAACAATAAATGCCTCCAAATGGTATTTAATTAACTTCCCGAGCCCCTGGAAGCATGAAAATCACTTTAAACATGCTAATTTTAGCTCTAACACTGATGATCTACCGACAAATGTGAACTGACGTTCAAAAATAAAACATTTGAAAACGGACCATTTTCCACATTTCTGAAGCATGACGTAATGGGGGGGTGTTATCTCTTTTGTCGAAAATCAGCCGTTTTTGCTCGAACATTAAATGCCTCCAAATGGTATTTAATTAACTTCCCGGGGTGAAGAAACCCTTTTTGAGAACTCAGAGTGAGTAAATTGGCCATTTTCATGCACTTTTAACCATTCCATAAATCTTGTGTTTTGGGCCCCTGGAAGCATGAAAATCACTTTAAACATGCTAATTTTAGCTCTAACACTGATGATCCACCTACAAATGTGAACTGACGTTCAAAAATAAAACATTTGAAAACGGACCATTTTCCACATTTCTGAAGCATGACGTAATGGGGGGGGTGTTATCTCTTTTGTCGAAAATCAGCAGTTTTTGCTCGAACATTAAATGCCTCCAAATGGTATTTATTTCACTTCCCGAGCCCCTGGAAGCATGAAAATCACTTTAAACATGCTAATTTTAGCTCTAACACTGATGATCCACCTACAAATGTGAACTGACGTTCAAAAATAAAACATTTGAAAACGGACCATTTTCCACATTTCTGAAGCATGACGTAATGGGGGGTGTTATCTCTTTTGTCGAAAATCAGCCGTTTTTGCTCGAACATTAAATGCCTCCAAATGGTATTTAATTAACTTCCCGAGCCCCTGGAAGCATGAAAATCACTTTAAACATGCTAATTTTAGCTCTAACACTGATGATCCACCTACAAATGTGAACTGACGTTCAAAAATAAAACATTTGAAAACGTACCATTTTCCACATTTCTGAAGCATGACGTAATGGGGGGGTGTTATCTCTTTTGTCGAAAATCAGCCGTTTTTGCTCGAACATTAAATGCCTCCAAATGGTATTTAATTAACTTCCCGGGGTGAAGAAACCCTTTTTGAGAACTCAGAGTGAGTAAATTGGCCATTTTCATGCACTTTTAACCATTCCATAAATCTTGTGTTTTGGGCCCCTGGAAGCATGAAAATCACTTTAAACATGCTAATTTTAGCTCTAACACTGATGATCCACCTACAAATGTGAACTGACGTTCAAAAATAAAACATTTGAAAACGGACCATTTTCCACATTTCTAAAGCATGACGTAATGGGGGGTGTTATCTCTTTTGTCGAAAATCAGCAGTTTTTGCTCGAACATTAAATGCCTCCAAATGGTATTTATTTCACTTCCCGAGCCCCTGGAAGCATGAAAATCACTTTAAACATGCTAATTTTAGCTCTAACACTGATGATCCACCTACAAATGTGAACTGACGTTCAAAAATAAAACATTTGAAAGTGGACCATTTTCCACATTTCTGAAGCATGACGTAATGGTGGGTGTTATCTCTTTTGTCGAAAATCAGCCGTTTTTGCTCGAACATTAAATGCCTCCAAATGGTATTTAATTAACTTCCCGAGCCCCTGGAAGCATGAAAATCACTTTAAACATGCTAATTTTAGCTCTAACACTGATGATCCACCTACAAATGTGAACTGACGTTCAAAAATAAAACATTTGAAAACGGACCATTTTCCACATTTCTGAAGCATGACGTAATGGGGGGTGTTATCTCTTTTGTCGAAAATCAGCCGTTTTTGCTCGAACATTAAATGCCTCCAAATGGTATTTAATTAACTTCCCGAGCCCCTGGAAGCATGAAAATCACTTTAAACATGCTAATTTTAGCTCTAACACTGATGATCCACCTACAAATGTGAACTGACGTTCAAAAATAAAACATTTGAAAACGGACCATTTTCCACATTTCTGAAGCATGACGTAATGGGGGGTGTTATCTCTTTTGTCGAAAATCAGCCGTTTTTGCTCGAACATTAAATGCCTCCAAATGGTATTTAATTAACTTCCCGGGGTGAAGAAACCCTTTTTGAGAACTCAGAGTGAGTAAATTGGCCATTTTCATGCACTTTTAACCATTCCATAAATCTTGTGTTTTGGGCCCCTGGAAGCATGAAAATCACTTTAAACATGCTAATTTTAGCTCTAACACTGATGATCCACCTACAAATGTGAACTGACGTTCAAAAATAAAACATTTGAAAACGGACCATTTTCCACATTTCTGAAGCATGACGTAATGGGGGGGTGTTATCTCTTTTGTCGAAAATCAGCCGTTTTTGCTCGAACATTAAATGCCTCCAAATGGTATTTAATTAACTTCCCGAGCCCCTGGAAGCATGAAAATCACTTTAAACATGCTAATTTTAGCTCTAACACTGATGATCCACCTACAAATGTGAACTGACGTTCAAAAATAAAACATTTGAAAACAGACCATTTTCCACATTTCTGAAGCATGACGTAATGGGGGGGTGTTATCTCTTTTGTCGAAAATCAGCCGTTTTTGCTCGAACATTAAATGCCTCCAAATGGTATTTAATTAACTTCCCGAGCCCCTGGAAGCATGAAAATCACTTTAAACATGCTAATTTTAGCTCTAACACTGATGATCCACCTACAAATGTGAACTGACGTTCAAAAATAAAACATTTGAAAACGGACCATTTTCCACATTTCTGAAGCATGACGTAATGGGGGGGTGTTATCTCTTTTGTCGAAAATCAGCCGTTTTTGCTCGAACATTAAATGCCTCCAAATGGTATTTATTTCACTTCCCGAGCCCCTGGAAGCATGAAAATCACTTTAAACATGCTAATTTTAGCTCTAAAACTGATGATCCACCTACAAATGTGAACTGACGTTCAAAAAGAAAACATTTGAAAACGGACCATTTTCCACATTTCTGAAGCATGACGTAATGGGGGGGTGTTATCTCTTTTGTCGAAAATCAGCCGTTTTTGCTCGAACATTAAATGCCTCCAAATGGTATTTATTTCACTTCCCGAGCCCCTGGAAGCATGAAAATCACTTTAAACATGCTAATTTTAGCTCTAACACTGATGATCCACCTACAAATGTGAACTGACGTTCAAAAAGAAAACATTTGAAAACGGACCATTTTCCACATTTCTGAAGCATGACGTAATGGGGGGGTGTTATCTCTTTTGTCGAAAATCAGCCGTTTTTGCTCGAACATTAAATGCCTCCAAATGGTATTTAATTAACTTCCCGAGCCCCTGGAAGCATGAAAATCACTTTAAACATGCTAATTTTAGCTCTAACACTGATGATCCACCTACAAATGTGAACTGACGTTCAAAAATAAAACATTTGAAAACGGACCATTTTGCACATTTCTGAAGCATGACGTAATGGGGGGGTGTTATCTCTTTTGTCGAAAATCAGCCGTTTTTGCTCGAACATTAAATGCCTCCAAATGGTATTTAATTAACTTCCCGGGGTGAAGAAACCCTTTTTGAGAACTCAGAGTGAGTAAATTGGCCATTTTCATGCACTTTTAACCATTCCATAAATCTTGTGTTTTGGGCCCCTGGAAGCATGAAAATCACTTTAAACATGCTAATTTTAGCTCTAACACTGATGATCCACCTACAAATGTGAACTGACGTTCAAAAATAAAACATTTGAAAACGGACCATTTTCCACATTTCTGAAGCATGACGTAATGGGGGGGTGTTATCTCTTTTGTCGAAAATCAGCCGTTTTTGCTCGAACATTAAATGCCTCCAAATGGTATTTAATTAACTTCCCGAGCCCCTGGAAGCATGAAAATCACTTTAAACATGCTAATTTTAGCTCTAACACTGATGATCCACCTACAAATGTGAACTGACGTTCAAAAATAAAACATTTGAAAACAGACCATTTTCCACATTTCTGAAGCATGACGTAATGGGGGGGTGTTATCTCTTTTGTCGAAAATCAGCCGTTTTTGCTCGAACATTAAATGCCTCCAAATGGTATTTAATTAACTTCCCGGGGTGAAGAACCCCTTTTTGAGAACTCAGAGTGAGTAAATTGGCCATTTTCATGCACTTTTAACCATTCCATAAATCTTGTGTTTTGGGCCCCTGGAAGCATGAAAATCACTTTAAACATGCTAATTTTAGCTCTAACACTGATGATCCACCTACAAATGTGAACTGACGTTCAAAAATAAAACATTTGAAAACGGACCATTTTCCACATTTCTGAAGCATGACGTAATGGGGGGGTGTTATCTCTTTTGTCGAAAATCAGCCGTTTTTGCTCGAACATTAAATGCCTCCAAATGGTATTTAATTAACTTCCCGAGCCCCTGGAAGCATGAAAATCACTTTAAACATGCTAATTTTAGCTCTAACACTGATGATCCACCTACAAATGTGAACTGACGTTCAAAAATAAAACATTTGAAAACGGACCATTTTCCACATTTCTGAAGCATGACATAATGGGGGGGTGTTATCTCTTTTGTCGAAAATCAGCCGTTTTTGCTCGAACATTAAATGCCTCCAAATGGTATTTAATTAACTTCCCGGGGTGAAGAAACCCTTTTTGAGAACTCAGAGTGAGTAAATTGGCCATTTTCATGCACTTTTAACCATTCCATAAATCTTGTGTTTTGGGCCCCTGGAAGCATGAAAATCACTTTAAACATGCTAATTTTAGCTCTAACACTGATGATCCACCTACAAATGTGAACTGACGTTCAAAAATAAAACATTTGAAAACTGACCATTTTCCACATTTCTGAAGCATGACGTAATGGGGGGGTGTTATCTCTTTTGTCGAAAATCAGCCGTTTTTGCTCGAACATTAAATGCCTCCAAATGGTATTTAATTAACTTCCCGAGCCCCTGGAAGCATGAAAATCACTTTAAACAGCTAATTTTAGCTCTAACACTGATGATCCACCTACAAATGTGAACTGACGTTCAAAAATAAAACATTTGAAAACAGACCATTTTCCACATTTCTGAAGCATGACGTAATGCGGGGGTGTTATCTCTTTTGTCGAAAATCAGCCGTTTTTGCTCGAACATTAAATGCCTCCAAATGGTATTTAATTAACTTCCCGGGGTGAAGAACCCCTTTTTGAGAACTCAGAGTGAGTAAATTGGCCATTTTCATGCACTTTTAACCATTCCATAAATCTTGTGTTTTGGGCCCCTGGAAGCATGAAAATCACTTTAAACATGCTAATTTTAGCTCTAACACTGATGATCCACCTACAAATGTGAACTGACGTTCAAAAATAAAACATTTGAAAACGGACCATTTTCCACATTTCTGAAGCATGACGTAATGGGGGGGTGTTATCTCTTTTGTCGAAAATCAGCCGTTTTTGCTCGAACATTAAATGCCTCCAAATGGTATTTAATTAACTTCCCGAGCCCCTGGAAGCATGAAAATCACTTTAAACATGCTAATTTTAGCTCTAACACTGATGATCCACCTACAAATGTGAACTGACGTTCAAAAATAAAACATTTGAAAACGGACCATTTTCCACATTTCTGAAGCATGACGTAATGGGGGGGTGTTATCTCTTTGGTCGAAAATCAGCCGTTTTTGCTCGAACATTAAATGCCTCCAAATGGTATTTAATTAACTTCCCGGGGTGAAGAAACCCTTTTTGAGAACTCAGAGTGAGTAAATTGGCCATTTTCATGCACTTTTAACCATTCCATAAATCTTGTGTTTTGGGCCCCTGGAAGCATGAAAATCACTTTAAACATGCTAATTTTAGCTCTAACACTGATGATCCACCTACAAATGTGAACTGACGTTCAAAAATAAAACATTTGAAAACGGACCATTTTCCACATTTCTGAAGCATGACGTAATGGGGGGGTGTTATCGCTTTTGTCGAAAATCAGCCGTTTTTGCTCGAACATTAAATGCCTCCAAATGGTATTTAATTAACTTCCCGAGCCCCTGGAAGCATGAAAATCACGTTAAACATGCTAATTTTAGCTCTAACACTGATGATCCACCTACAAATGTGAACTGACGTTCAAAAATAAAACATTTGAAAACGGACCATTTTCCACATTTCTGAAGCATGACGTAATGGGGGGGTGTTATCTCTTTTGTCGAAAATCAGCCGTTTTTGCTCGAACATTAAATGCCTCCAAATGGTATTTATTTCACTTCCCGGGGTGAAGAAACCCTTTTTGAGAACTCAGAGTGAGTAAATTGGCCATTTTCATGCACTTTTAACCATTCCATTAATCTTGTGTTTTGGGCCCCTGGAAGCATGAAAATCACTTTAAACATGCTAATTTTAGCTCTAACACTGATGATCCACCTACAAATGTGAACTGACGTTCAAAAATAAAACATTTGAAAACGGACCATTTTCCACATTTCTGAAGCATGACGTAATGGGGGGGTGTTATCTCTTTTGTCGAAAATCAGCCGTTTTTGCTCGAACATTAAATGCCTCCAAATGGTATTTATTTCACTTCCCGAGCCCCTGGAAGCATGAAAATCACTTTAAACATGCTAATTTTAGCTCTAACACTGATGATCCACCTACAAATGTGAACTGACGTTCAAAAAGAAAACATTTGAAAATGGACCATTTTCCACATTTCTGAAGCATGACGTAATGGGGGGTGTTATCTCTTTTGTCGAAAATCAGCCGTTTTTGCTCGAACATTAAATGCCTCCAAATGGTATTTAATTAACTTCCCGAGCCCCTGGAAGCATGAAAATCACTTTAAACATGCTAATTTTAGCTCTAACACTGATGATCCACCTACAAATGTGAACTGACGTTCAAAAATAAAACATTTGAAAACGGACCATTTTCCACATTTCTGAAGCATGACGTAATGGGGGGGTGTTATCTCTTTTGTCGAAAATCAGCCGTTTTTGCTCGAACATTAAATGCCTCCAAATTGTATTTAATTAACTTCCCGGGGTGAAGAAACCCTTTTTGAGAACTCAGAGTGAGTAAATTGGCCATTTTCATGCACTTTTAACCATTCCATAAATCTTGTGTTTTGGGCCCCTGGAAGCATGAAAATCACTTTAAACATGCTAATTTTAGCTCTAACACTGATGATCCACCTACAAATGTGAACTGACGTTCAAAAATAAAACATTTGAAAACGGACCATTTTCCACATTTCTGAAGCATGACGTAATGGGGGGGTGTTATCTCTTTTGTCGAAAATCAGCCGTTTTTGCTCGAACATTAAATGCCTCCAAATGGTATTTAATTAACTTCCCGAGCCCCTGGAAGCATGAAAATCACTT
The DNA here is from genome assembly GCF_964263255.1 of Lissotriton vulgaris. NCBI lineage: Eukaryota > Metazoa > Chordata > Amphibia > Caudata > Salamandridae > Lissotriton > Lissotriton vulgaris. The sequence continues at coordinate 4,236 of NW_028243572.1, read as the reverse complement.
TAAACATGCTAATTTTAGCTCTAACACTGATGATCCACCTACAAATGTGAACTGACGTTCAAAAATAAAACATTTGAAAACAGACCATTTTCCACATTTCTGAAGCATGACGTAATGGGGGGGTGTTATCTCTTTTGTCGAAAATCAGCCGTTTTTGCTCGAACATTAAATGCCTCCAAATGGTATTTAATTAACTTCCCGGGGTGAAGAAACCCTTTTTGAGAACTCAGAGTGAGTAAATTGGCCATTTTCATGCACTTTTAACCATTCCATAAATCTTGTGTTTTGGGCCCCTGGAAGCATGAAAATCACTTTAAACATGCTAATTTTAGCTCTAACACTGATGATCCACCTACAAATGTGAACTGACGTTCAAAAATAAAACATTTGAAAACGGACCATTTTCCACATTTCTGAAGCATGACGTAATGGGGGGGTGTTATCTCTTTTGTCGAAAATTAGCCGTTTTTGCTCGAACATTAAATGCCTCCAAATGGTATTTAATTAACTTCCCGAGCCCCTGGAAGCATGAAAATCACTTTAAACATGCTAATTTTAGCTCTAACACTGATGATCCACCTACAAATGTGAACTGACGTTCAAAAATAAAACATTTGAAAACGGACCATTTTCCACATTTCTGAAGCATGACGTAATGGGGGGGTGTTATCTCTTTTGTCGAAAATCAGCTGTTTTTGCTCGAACATTAAATGCCTCCAAATGGTATTTATTTCACTTCCCGAGCCCCTGGAAGCATGAAAATCACTTTAAACATGCTAATTTTAGCTCTAACACTGATGATCCACCTACAAATGTGAACTGACGTTCAAAAATAAAACATTTGAAAACAGACCATTTTCCACATTTCTGAAGCATGACGTAATGGGGGGGTGTTATCTCTTTTGTCGAAAATCAGCAGTTTTTGCTCGAACATTAAATGCCTCCAAATGGTATTTATTTCACTTCCCGAGCCCCTGGAAGCATGAAAATCACTTTAAACATGCTAATTTTAGCTCTAACACTGATGATCCACCTACAAATGTGAACTGACGTTCAAAAATAAAACATTTGAAAGCGGACCATTTCCCACATTTCTGAAGCATGACGTAATGGTGGGTGTTATCTCTTTTGTCGAAAATCAGCCGTTTTTGCTCGAACATTAAATGCCTCCAAATGGTATTTAATTAACTTCCCGAGCCCCTGGAAGCATGAAAATCACTTTAAACATGCTAATTTTAGCTCTAACACTGATGATCCACCTACAAATGTGAACTGACGTTCAAAAATAAAACATTTGAAAACGGACCATTTTCCACATTTCTGAAGCATGACATAATGGGGGGGTGTTATCTCTTTTGTCGAAAATCAGCCGTTTTTGCTCGAACATTAAATGCCTCCAAATGGTATTTAATTAACTTCCCGGGGTGAAGAAACCCTTTTTGAGAACTCAGAGTGAGTAAATTGGCCATTTTCATGCACTTAACCATTCCATAAATCTTGTGTTTTGGGCCCCTGGAAGCATGAAAATCACTTTAAACATGCTAATTTTAGCTCTAACACTGATGATCCACCTACAAATGTGAACTGACGTTCAAAAATAAAACATTTGAAAACGGACCATTTTCCACATTTCTGAAGCATGACGTAATGGGGGGGTGTTATCTCTTTTGTCAAAAATCAGCCGTTTTTGCTTGAACATTAAATGCCTCCAAATGGTATTTAATTAACTTCCCGAGCCCCTGGAAGCATGAAAATCACTTTAAACATGCTAATTTTAGCTCTAACACTGATGATCCACCTACAAATGTGAACTGACGTTCAAAAATAAAACATTTGAAAACGGACCATTTTCCACATTTCTGAAGCATGACGTAATGGGGGGGTGTTATCTCTTTTGTCGAAAATCAGCCGTTTTTGCTCGAACATTAAATGCCTCCAAATGGTATTTAATTAACTTCTCGAGCCCCTGGAAGCATGAAAATCACTTTAAACATGCTAATTTTAGCTCTAACACTGATGATCCACCTACAAATGTGAACTGACGTTCAAAAATAAAACATTTGAAAACGGACCATTTTCCACATTTCTGAAGCATGACGTAATGGGGGGGTGTTATCTCTTTTGTCGAAAATCAGCCGTTTTTGCTCGAACATTAAATGCCTCCAAATGGTATTTAATTAACTTCCCGGGGTGAAGAAACCCTTTTTGAGAACTCAGAGTGAGTAAATTGGCCATTTTCATGCACTTTTAACCATTCCATAAATCTTGTGTTTTGGCCCCTGGAAGCATGAAAATCACTTTAAACATGCTAATTTTAGCTCTAACACTGATGATCCACCTACAAATGTGAACTGACGTTCAAAATAAAACATTTGAAAACGGACCATTTTCCACATTTCTGAAGCATGACGTAATGGGGGGGTGTTATCTCTTTTGTCGAAAATCAGCCGTTTTTGCTCGAACATTAAATGCCTCCAAATGGTATTTAATTAACTTCCCGAGCCCTGGAAGCATGAAAATCACTTTAAACATGCTAATTTTAGCTCTAACACTGATGATCCACCTACAAATGTGAACTGACGTTCAAAAATAAAACATTTGAAAACAGACCATTTTCCACATTTCTGAAGCATGACGTAATGGGGGGGTGTTATCTCTTTTGTCGAAAATCAGCCGTTTTGCTCGAACATTAAATGCCTCCAAATGGTATTTAATTAACTTCCCGGGGTGAAGAAACCCTTTTTGAGAACTCAGAGTGAGTAAATTGGCCATTTTCATGCACTTTTAACCATTCCATAAATCTTGTGTTTTGGGCCCCTGGAAGCATGAAAATCACTTTAAACATGCTAATTTTAGCTCTAACACTGATGATCCACCTACAAATGTGAACTGACGTTCAAAAATAAAACATTTGAAAACGGACCATTTTCCACATTTCTGAAGCATGACGTAATGGGGGGGTGTTATCTCTTTTGTCGAAAATTAGCCGTTTTTGCTCGAACATTAAATGCCTCCAAATGGTATTTAATTAACTTCCCGAGCCCCTGGAAGCATGAAAATCACTTTAAACATGCTAATTTTAGCTCTAACACTGATGATCCACCTACAAATGTGAACTGACGTTCAAAAATAAAACATTTGAAAACGGACCATTTTCCACATTTCTGAAGCATGACGTAATGGGGGGGTGTTATCTCTTTTGTCGAAAATCAGCTGTTTTTGCTCGAACATTAAATGCCTCCAAATGGTATTTATTTCACTTCCCGAGCCCCTGGAAGCATGAAAATCACTTTAAACATGCTAATTTTAGCTCTAACACTGATGATCCACCTACAAATGTGAACTGACGTTCAAAATAAAACATTTGAAAACAGACCATTTCCACATTTCTGAAGCATGACGTAATGGGGGGTGTTATCTCTTTTGTCGAAAATCAGCAGTTTTTGCTCGAACATTAAATGCCTCCAAATGGTATTTATTTCACTTCCCGAGCCCCTGGAAGCATGAAAATCACTTTAAACATGCTAATTTTTAGCTCTAACACTGATGATCCACCTACAAATGTGAACTGACGTTCAAAAATAAAACATTTGAAAGCGGACCATTTCCCACATTTCTGAAGCATGACGTAATGGTGGGTGTTATCTCTTTTGTCGAAAATCAGCCGTTTTTGCTCGAACATTAAATGCCTCCAAATGTATTTAATTAACTTCCCGAGCCCCTGGAAGCATGAAAATCACTTTAAACATGCTAATTTTAGCTCTAACACTGATGATCCACCTACAAATGTGAACTGACGTTCAAAAATAAAACATTTGAAAACGGACCATTTTCCACATTTCTGAAGCATGACGTAATGGGGGGGTGTTATCTCTTTTGTCGAAAATCAGCCGTTTTTGCTCGAACAATAAATGCCTCCAAATGGTATTTAATTAACTTCCCGAGCCCTGGAAGCATGAAAATCACTTTAAACATGCTAATTTTAGCTCTAACACTGATGATCCACCTACAAATGTGAACTGACGTTCAAAAATAAAACATTTGAAAACGGACTATTTTCCACATTTCTGAAGCATGACGTAATGGGGGGGTGTTATCTCTTTTGTCGAAATCAGCCGTTTTGCTCGAACATTAAATGCCTCCAAATGGTATTTAATTAACTTCCCGAGCCCCTGGAAGCATGAAAATCACTTTAAACATGCTAATTTTAGCTCTAACACTGATGATCCACCTACA